>NC_042623.1:88002218-88210215 GCF_901001135.1 Rhinatrema bivittatum
AGAAAGCCACAGAGCCATGATGATGAAAATGAACTGCTATTATAGCTTGGCATGTGGTAAAGACCCTCCGAGCCACTGACAATCCAAAAGGAAGCACCCAGTAGCGAGAGGATTCCACTACAAAATGTAGATAGTGCTAGTGGGAGGCAGTGATGAACCTAAAGTAGCTGGCATCCAGGGTAAATACTTCCGCCCCATATTTCCACCCCCATTGATCCCCAATTCACTCCCTCCCTCCCCCCTCTGCTGCAGAAGGGTGAAAGCATGGATCAGAGTTCCTAGAGGAGTAGCAGCAAGAGTGTCAGTGATCATATTTCTAGGAAGCTGGCAACCCTATCATATTCCCAGAAACTCTATCATCTGCCTTCCATGTTACCCCAGCATTTGCCCCCTAGAAACGTGAGAGATGGGTGAATGGTGTGGGTCTGCACATGGCACACTCTCTCCAGGTCAGTGCTGCCCCTAATTTCACTGTCACAATGGCACCCTCTCCTAGCTGTCACATGGGGCAGTCTGCCCCCTTACACCCACCCCCCTTACCACTAGTTGGAGGGATGGTTGAGTATATGAGTATAGGTTTCCTTCATATCCAGGATAAACATCTACTCCCTGGTCTGGATAAAGGGCAGAATAGTGCTTCTTTTTTTTGCTAGGCCCTGAACTACACGATACCTATGAAGGGCTCAATGAGGCTTGTGAATGGTGTTTTTTTTCACTTGCTCAACTCTAAAAAAGTGGAGGATCTTTCAGCCTACTCCAATATGAGGGGAGGCTTTCTTGGGGAGCTCCTGTTCAACTCGGCACCTGGGGAGCAAGTCAAGGTTCTGCTTTGGGAGGAGGACCATCTGTGACTTTTTCAAGACTTCTCGCAACTCCATCTTCCAGGCCTTGCTCTTTTGGGAACACGGAGACATTCAGCTATAGTGGTAGCAACTGGCCTGGTCATTACTTGGTCCTAGGCACTTGTAACAGATGTCATGCCCATCTGTAATGATTATTTCCTGCTGCATACCCAGTCTTTGAAGTCACTAATAGTGGGCTTCTTGATGCTAGACATTCTGTAAAGAAAAATCTTTTTTATTAGATAGTACTGAAAAGTGCTGTTTGGATGGCAATCGAGGCAGTGAGGCAACACAGCAAATGAAAAAGTTTAAAAGAATGAAGATAGCAAGTGTTGCTTACTGTAACAGGTGTTCTCACAGGACAGCAGGATGTTAGTCCTCACATATGGGTGACATCATCAGGATGGAGCCCAATCACGGAAAACTTCTGTCAAAGTTTCCAGAACTTTGACTGGCCCCTACTGGGCATGCCCAGCATGGCACTAACCCTGCAGCCAGCAGAGGTCCCCCTTCAGTCTTATTTGATAGCTACAGGCAGTGCCGAAAAAATAAAACAACAAAACTTTACGAACCCAACACAGAGGGGCAGCGGGCGAGATTCGTGAGGACTAACACCCTGCTGTCCTGTGAGAACACCTGTTACAGGTAAGCAACACTTGCTTTCTCACAGGACAAGCAGGATGGTAGTCCTCACATATGGGTGAGTACCGAGCTGAGGATGTCCGAACATGCACCAAATGCAACAGGCACCAAATGCAACAGGCACAACAACTGGGGTGGAATTTGGTAGAGGGCATCCTGAACCCCACCGGGCAGGCGGAAGGGTGTTGGTACGTCACGTTGGAAATAGGTTACGCAGGACAGATTGGCCGAAGATGGAATCCTGTCTTCCAGTTTTGTCCAAGCAATAGTGGGCTGCGAAAGTGTGGAGAGAACTCCAGGTGGCAGCCCTGCAAATATCAGGAAGCGACACCGATCGTAGGTGTGCTACTGAAGTCACCATGGCCCTCACAGAGTGTGCTTTGACACGGTCTTGAAAAGGAATGCCTGCTTGCTGGTAGCAAAAAGATATGCAGTCCTCCAACCAGGAGGAGAGAGTCTGCTTACCCACAGGTTGCCCTAATTTGTTAGGATGGAAAGAGACGAATAACTGAGTGCTCTTCCTGTGGGCAACTGTACGGTCTAGGTAGAACGCTAGAGCCCGCTTACAGTCAAGGGTATGCAGAGCCTGTTTCCCTGGGTTGGAGTGGGGCCTGGGAAAGAAGATAGGTAGTATGATGGATTGATTAATGTGAAATTCCGAAACTACCTTAGGCAAAATCTTAGGGTGAGTGCGGAGTACCGCCCGGTCCTGCAGGAGTTTAGTGTAAGGCGGATAGGTAACTAGGGCCTGTAACTCACTAACCATGTGAGCTGAAGTGATAGCCAAAAGGAAAATCACTTTCCATGTGAGGTATTTTAGGTCACAGGAGTGAAGAGATTCGAATGGTGGTTTCATGAGCCGCCCGAGAACCAGATTAAGGTCCCAAGAAGGGGCCAGAGGACGTAAAGGTGGCTTGATATGAAGCAAGCCTTTCAGAAAACGTGTTACGAGGGGTTGTACCGATATAGGGACATCCCTGACACCTTTATGGAAGGCGGCTACCGCACTGACATGCATTCTGATGGAAGAGGTCTTTAGACCTAATTCCGATAAATGCCAGAGATAGTCCAAAAACCTTGGGATTGGACAGGAAAAGGGATCAAGGGATTGCGAAGAACACCATGATGTATACCTTTTCCATTTATAGGAATAAGATTTCCTTGTGGAAGGCTTCCGTGAAGCAATCAGGACACGAGAAACCGAATCTGAAAGGTTAAGTGGTTGAAGGATTAACCTTTCAACATCCATGCCGTCAGGGACAAGGCCTGAAGATTGGGATAGCGTAGACATCCGTCGTTCTGAGTGATCAGAAGCGGGTCCGTTCCCAAGGGAATATGCCTGCAGATGGAGAGATCCTGGAGTATGGGAAACCACACTTGAGTGGCCAGTGAGGTGCTATGAGGATCATCGTTCCCTTGTCCTGACGGAGCTTCACGAGAGTCTTCGAGAGAAGAGGAAGTGGAGGAAATGCATAAAGCAGACCGGCTGCCCACGAGAGGGAGAATGCATCTCTGGGCTGAGAGCGCTTGCTCCGAATGAGGGAGCAGTAATTGTCCACTTTGTGGTTCTGAGGGAATGCAAAGAGGTCTATTTGGGGATAACCCCATTGCTGGAAGAGAGAGGTCGCTACCAAGGAGTTGAGAGACCACTCGTGCGGTTGGAGTACACGACTCAGTTTGTCTGCCAAAACATTGTGCACTCCCGGCAAATAGGTGGCCCTGAGGTACATCGAGTGGGAGAGCGCTTCCGCCCAAATCTGCGCAGCTTCCTGACACAGAAGGAAGGAGCCTGTGCCTCCCTGCTTGTTGATGTACCACATGGCCACCTGGTTGTCCATCTGAATCAGGATGACGTGATTTGATAGGCGTTCCTGAAAAGGTCTGAGAGCATATCGCATTGCTGGAGATATCGTAATGTGGGTGTATGCGTCCTGGAGGTCCAGAGAGCAGACCCCTCTCCTCTTTGTAGAAGAAGTAGAAGCGAGCGCAAGGTTACCATCTTGAACTTTTCCCGCTGGAGGTACTTGTTGAGGGCACGTAGGTCCAGAATTAGATGAAGGCCCCCGGATTTTTTGGGGATCAAAAAGTACCGGGAATAGAACCCTAGGCCTTGTTGCGAAAGAGGGATGGGTTCTATTGCTCTTAACTGGAGAAGAAGGGAAACCTTCTGCTCCAGAAGGACAGAGTGGACGGTTACTCCCCACGCTTGTAGAGGTGGTGAGTCCGGTGGAAGAGCAAGAAAGTTTAGGTGGTAACCCTGAGCAATGATTGCTAGCACCCATTGGTCGGTTGTGACTGAGTGCCACATGCCGTGAAAGTGGCACAATCGACCTCCCACTGGTATGCTTGGCAGAGGAATCAGGCTGCTGCTCTCCAAGGGAAAGTCAAAAACCTGAAGCAGGCCCCGGCTGGGGAGCTGCTTGTGGCTTTTGTTTCCGGGACTGGCGAGGCTGAGATTTTTGATAGGGCCTCGTAATTCGGGACCTTGCTGGTGGAGGATAGTACTTCCTTGGGCAGAAGAATGACTTCTTAGAGTCCTTCTTGAAGGGCTGCCTAGAGGGGAAGTCAGAAGGTATCGATGAGAGCTGTTTGAGGGTCTCATGATGGTCCTTTAACTCAGCCACTATTTGCTGAATCTGTTCACTGAACAGATTATCTCCTATACAGAGCAGGTCAGAAAACCTGTCTTGTACTTCTGGGCGAAGGTCAGAAGACTTGAGCCAGGCCCAGCGTCTTGCCGAAATGGCAGTTGCAGGCACTCTAGTGGAGGTGTCGAAGATATCGTAAGCTGTTCTTATCTCATGCTGTCCTGCCTCAAAGCCCTTGTTGACAAGGATTTGAAGCTGTTCTTGGAATTGGTCAGGCAGGGTTTCAGAGAAGTCCTGTATTTGCTTGAAAATGACCCTGTTGTATTGGGTAATGTACAGCTGGTAAGAAGCAATTCTGGAGATGAGCATGGCCCCTTGGAACTTGTGTTCCTTAACAGGAGGGGTAGAGGAGTGAGGCTTCGTCATTTTTGCTTTCTTTTGAGCTGATTCTACCACAACCGAGTGGTGGTCAAGCTGAGATTTTTGAAAGCCAGGGGCTGACTGTACTAGATAGGTAGTGTCAGCCTTTCTGTGTACTGGGGCAATGGATCCAGGGTTTTCCCAGTTCTTTTTGAGGTCAAGAAGAACTTGATGAATGGGAATAGAAGTGATCACTTTAGGGGCATCCAGGAACTGGAGAAGCTCCATCATCTGGTGCCTATCATCTTGCTCCGTCTGAAGCTGAAAAGGGACCAAGTCCGACATTTCCTTCACAAAATTAATGAAAGAGAGGTCCTCTGGAGGAGAACGCTTTCTACTTTCAGTAGGAGAGGGAGGTGAAGGCAAGTCATCGGTGTCTGTGGAAGTATCATCACCCCAGGTGTCATAAGGATCAGCAGGCTGACCTGTAGGACGAGAAGGGGGTTGGATACCCGAAGGGCCCGGCTGAGGCTCCGAGAAAATCAAAGGAATCACCGGGGGCACTGCAGATGCCCTGGGGGGCACCGGTGCCGGCATCGAAGACATCGATGGCGCCGATGTGCGTATGGCTCTCGATGAATGAATCGGTGGCGAGGGATGACATGGCATCGATGGCTGAGGCAATACCCCCGAAGGAGGAATGTGGAACGGTGTTTCTCCTCCCGATGAAGCCGTCATCGGGGAGCGCACCGGAGCCATTGGAGACCCGGGAATCACCGGTGGAAGGGCAGTCATGAGCGCCTCCATCCGGGATAGCAGCGGTGCCAGCGCTGCTGGAATCGGGTCGGTGACCTGTTCCACTCTCGGTGCCAGTGTCGGTGCTGGAGGAACCTGGAGTCGTTGCATCGCCTTATCGATAGCCTCCTGGACCAGCCAGTCCAGTTCTTCCCAGAGACCTGGGGCAATCAGCCCCGGCTCCATGACGGAAGAGGGAGGCTGAGGCACAGTCGGAGGGACCACCTTTACAGGCGTAATCGCGACTCCCAAACCCCGATTGGGTGAGGGTGGCCTCGATGTCCCGGTCGCAGGAGTGGTCGGTGCCATTCCTGGACGGGGCTTCTTCGATGGTGGCTCGGACGGTGGCGAGGTCGATGATTTCGCTCCCTCGACGGTCCGAGACTTACGATGCCGATGGCAAAGTTTCTCCCTACGATCCCCTCGATCTTGAGGGGAAGAAACGGGAGTCGATGGCCGTGAAGACGTCGATAGCGGGCGGTCACTGGATGGTTGTCGATGCTGGTGCGACTTCAACGGTGCCGGTTCCGATGACGTCGATGCGATGGACGGCGTCGGGGTGTGAGCACGGAAGAGGAGTCCCATCTTCTCCATTCTGGCTTTGCGACCTTTTGGTGTCATGAGGGCACATTTGGTGCAAGTCAGGACATCATGCTCACGGCCTAAACACATTACACAGACGCCATGAGGGTCTGTGATAGACATGGTGCGAGTACAGTCCGGGCACCGACGAAACCCCGATGCCATGGCCATAGAAAAAATTGAGCCGCAGTACGGTCGACGGCCAGTAGGCCGCGAGGGCCAAACTCGACGGTAATCGACGAAAAATGGTTAAAAACTTACCGGAGTACCGCGGCCTGAGAAAAGTTAGAGGAGGGACCCCTGTGGGGCAATCTAATTTTAATTAACTCCGTGAGGAAAATTCCTGTCAGGAATCTCTTCAGAGCTCCTAAACCGCGAGGCTACTGCTGTGCGGAAAAAAGAAGACTGAAGGGGGACCCCTGCTGGCTGCAGGGTTAGTGCCATGCTGGGCATGCCCAGTAGGGGCCAGTCAAAGTTCTGGAAACTTTGACAGACGTTTTCCGTGATTAGGCTCCATCCTGATGATGTCACCCATATGTGAGGACTACCATCCTGCTTGTCCTGTGAGAAACCAAAAGATATCAAAGAAGAAAAAAAAAAAAAAGTTAAGGCACAAGTCCATGCTGAAGCTCAGATGAAAAATGTCTGCAGGGCTCACAAAATAATGCCCACATGAGAACTCCCACACATACTCAGTGGAGCAAACGTTCTATGAGCTAAGTGAGAAGGGTCCCATTGTTACCCACATATCACTGCTAATTCAGCCCTGCTTGTCGACAGAGAAAATATAATACATCCAAGATATAGTTAAATTCCTAATACAGTCATCCCAGCTGAGAAAAATCCCTTCCTTCCATTCTTCCTCAAGCAACTTCTCTCCCCCCCCCCCCCCCCCTGTCACAGAGGGGGCAGAAAAGGTATGGAGTCTATGTTGCTGTTAGTTCTGCTGCTTCTGCTTGAATTTAGGTCTGAGGATGCTCAGAGTCTCTGCTTTTGATGCTGGACATGGGACCCGAAATATTTACAAAGAGACTTTTCTTTTACTGGGATTTGGCCTGAGATCACCTCATAGGCTCTTTGTTGCTGTTATTTAGTCCTCAAGCCAAATCATGAAAATAATATTAAAAAAGCAAGGGTCTGATTCATCAACAATTTTTCCTAATGAAAATGGTCTTGAAAAGTTACACCCTAAAACTTGTAAACTGTGTGATTATACAGACTTTGTTTTTGATTTACCAGTGCTGAGTTCTGGACTGCTCTGGTTACATTTAACCCCTGATTCCTCTCCTTTTGGGCTACCAGCTCAATCAGACCTGAGATTCTGGTACCATAAGCCTTCATTTGCTATTTTAAAATCCCTCCAACGTATCCAGTCTGGTCACTGCAGTAATGGTCTTGGTCCAAGAGCCATGCATCAGTGCTCTTTCTGGAACTCTGCGATCATGGGTCCTGAATCTAGTCTTAAGGTGGCCAAACAGGTGGATAAAGGGATTGTAAAAGCCTGAAAGATGTTTGGCTGCATAGGGAGAGGAATGGTCAGCAGAAAAAGAGAAGATATATTAACCCTGTATTGGTCCCTGGTGAGACCTCACTTGGAATACTGTATACAATTCTGGAGACAGCGCCTTCAAAACGATGTAAACAGGATGGAGTCGATCTAGAGGGTAGCTACTAAAATGGTCAGTGGTCTTCATTCTAAAGTACATGAGGATAGATGTAAAGATCTAAATATGTATACCCTAGAGAAAGGTGAGCTAGGCGAGATATGATAGACATTCAAATATCTCAAAGGTTTCCATGCACAGGAGGTGAGCCTTTTTCAATAGAAAGGAGGCTCTAGAATGAGGGATAATGTGATGAGTGTAAAAGGGGGTAGATTCAGGAGTAATCTTAGCAAATATTTCTTTACAAAGAGGGTGGTAGATGCATGGAACAGCCTCCCAGAGGAAGTGATGGAGACTAAAACAATATATGAATTCAAGAAAGCATGGGATAAATACAGAAGATCTCTAAGAAAGTGATGCTAAATTGATTGGACGGATAGGCAGACTGAATGGTCCATGCGGTCTTTTCCTGTGGTCATGTTTCAATGGACATTAGGTGTCACCCTTAAGCAATGACCAAAGCTGTCTCCTCCACCCTGATGCTGCAACATCCACAGGCCCAGCCAGCCCAGATAGCAGAAAACCAAACTCAGGGATCAAACTGTGGATCTTCCATATGGCAGTATAGTTGAGAATGAAGACTCAAATGGCTATTGCCAAATCTCGCCCTGGTTTTGACAGAGCTGAAAACACAAAGAAGTAAGAGGTAACTGCTAGATCAAAAATAAAGTCTAGAATTATTTTCCTGCTTTCATATTTTCTTAAATATTGAGGAGATTGAGGAATACTTGCCAACTAAGAACCAATGAAGCAAAGAGAAAAATCATATATCTGGAGTGCAGAAATCCAAGGAAGCAGTACATAAGGGGCAACAAGATATGATATGCACCAGACAAAAGACGGATCTTGCAGCAATCATATCTGAGGATCTCAAGGTTGCAAAAGAGTATGACAAAGCAAAGGAGTGCTATGGTGCGCAGGGAGAGATATAATCAGGTGTTAAATTTAACCAGAGCAGTCCACAACTCAGCACCAGTAAATATTTTTAAACAATACTAACACTTAGGGATAGTCACTGCTTATCTCTGGGAGTGAGCAGCATGAAATGACTCTACTCTTTGGGATCTGCTTGGATACTTCTTAAAGATCCAGACTGTCCATTGTTGGAAACCCAGCATAGCACTTAAGGGTTACTGTGGTAGACTGGGGAAGGGGGTATAAACGGCCAAACGCAGCCACACCAGAAACAGATCAAGAAGTTTATTGTGGCTGAAACCAAAACACAAAACTCAGTTCTGAAGCAGCATAGGGAGAGGAATGGTCAGCAGAAAAAGAGAAGATATATTAACCCTGTATTGGTCCCTGGTGAGACCTCACTTGGAATACTATATAAATACTGATAAATAGGAACAAAAAGTATAGCTTCTCATAACAGAAAGAATTAGCAAGACAAAATAGTTATCAGTCTTCTCAGGTTGTTAGAAGTATGCCATCTGCTTCCTTCCTTAACCTGACAGCCTCCACCTTATTCACTGCAGGCTAAGATTTGCAGGCTTACCTGGCTATAGCTCTCTTCACTTGGGCAACCTGTTCTTTATCAACCTGCTGGTTTCATTGCAGACTTCACTCCCATGAAACAGGAGAGATCAAAACCCTAGTCTCAGCTACATCCATTCAGTTAATCTGTAACATTGGGCAGTTCTGGTCTCTATCCTAGCACAGCTATCAAAATGGCAAGGTCTGCATCAAACACCTAATAAAATGAGACTAGATCCATATAACCCAGAGTTAAGGAAAGAGGGCAGATATGATAAAGACATTCAAATACCTCCAAGGTATAATGCATAAGGAGCAAACATTTTTTTTAAGGAAAGGAAGATTTGGAAGAGGAGGTCATGATATGAGATAGTGGGTAGGCTTGATAATAACATTATAAAATACTTCTTCACAGAGAGGGTGATGGGTGCCTAGAGCTGTCTCCTAGTTGAGGTGGTGAAGGCAAAAGAAGTACCAGAATTTAGAAAGCAAGGACCAAGCACAGAGGATCTTTATCCAAAAAGTGAAAGGAAAGCCAGAGAACAACTAGGATCTACTCTACAGCATTATAACAGGTAGTAATTTGGGAAGACTAGAAGGGCCTCAGGGCCCTTATCTGCCATCATATTCCATGTTTCCATAAATAGCTGGTGGTTGTATATTACACCAAGTCATGTGGTGTTAAACAGAGTAAAGAAGACTGAGCCAGAACATTTGGTTTCTGATACTTCCAGACTTTCTGCAAATTAATATGTAATAAAAGAACATCCAAATATTACAGTTGCACTGTTAGCCATATCAGTAAATGCTGTGTTCTGTTATTACTGAATTAGTTGGCTTTTTTCCCAAAGACACAAAACAGGAAAACCCCTTTAGTCATATGCAGTGGGTGGATTTTCAGCCCCTTAAACCGTGCGTGTACCTTCATAACACACACAAACTTGGCTGCATAGAAACGAGACAATTCAGATTTACATATTAGAAATAACACATGTATCTCACGTTTTCAAGAGGAACACATAGATGGAACACCTAACTTCACCTAAATGCACAGAAAGTGTGCGAATACCTTGTTTGAAAATGTCCCTGTTCTGCATGCTCTTTCAAAGGCATGTGTACCTCTGCAGTACACACCTTACTGAAAATGTACCCTTTTCTGTATTTTAATTGAAGAAAGTCATTTTATACAAGTTCTTTTCAAGAAATGTGCTGCAGTCATTAATTGAGAGAATCTAAAGAAAGAAAAAAAAGGAAACCAAAGAGACCATGATTAAGATAAAGCAGAGATGTGTTAAATGACTTGATCAAAGACAATGTTTGTTTTTTTAAGTAGGAGGTTTAATTTTCCTTGGTTTGGCAATGGTCGTTATATCACTGTGTTGCTAATGGAGTCAGATGACAGAGAGTTAGCTCCATCCCCTTCCTCTCCCATGTTGCTCAGGTTCTCGTCAGCCTCAGCCAAAAGGGCAAGAAGGGACTCTGCTCAGCTTATAGGTCAAAACCTGTGCTTGGATCTTAGCCAAAGAGAGGCTAAGTAGAGATATACTTTTTTGATAGGAAAATGTGTTTCTTACCAAGATCTGGAAATCTTTATGAATGTCCTGTTATAAAAGTATACACAAAGCCAAACAGCTGCAAGGATGATATTATTAATTAAGGTGTGCTTAAAAATAGGTGTTATATAAATGCATGTGAATCATTTCTAAGGTCTTCGTTGGCCCCATGTTTGTCACAATAATACAATTTTGATCTCCCTGTTTTGAGTTTGCCATTATAGAACTATGGGAAGTACAACAAGTGATGCATCATTCCCTGTCTGGCTACATTCAAGTCTCACCTAAAAACCTTTCTTTTTTGGAGGATGCTTTTAAATTTTAAGACCTGGCTCTCCCTGACTTGTTGATTTTAGCAAAGTCCTGAAACCTCTTCTATTTTCTGTGGGTCTTGATTATACTGTAAGATGGAGCAGAGTTTGTCTCTTATGTGTCAAGCATTGCAATTGTCTTTTAGTGCTAAAGAAATGATGCATTGTAGTAGCAGTAATAGTAGTAGAGCCATTAACTTTATCAAGAATTTGCTACATTTAAGATATGAGAAAAGATTAGACAAGACTTTTGGGAAAAGGAAACTGCATGATGATTACTGCTTTCAAATACCTGAAATGTCAATAAATGGATCAAGCAATAATCATGTTTTCATTGGACAAAGCAAAAGGATATACTTGAAGATACTAAACAGGAAATTTTAATTCCCGTTTTTACATCTAGTGAGGCTGTGTGTACACCTAAAGTAAATGCAAGATTACTTTTATTTTAAATCTACCAACTTTGCTATGGCCTTCTGTAAGATAAGAAAACCCATTCGTACATCTGGCAAGTTAAAAAGTAGTACGGGCCCAAGCCATGGACATTTTCAGCCTCACAAAATGTTTTAAATAGGTGAAAGCAGAGCTGTTTACCTATAACAGGTGTTCTCCTAGGATAGAAGGATGTTAGTCTTCACACATGGATGGTAGTCCTCACACATGGGTGATATCATCAGATAGAACCTGGCACAGAAAGCTTATATCAAAGTTTCTAGAAAATTTGACTGGCACACTGAGCATGATGAGCATGCCACTATCCATGTGTGGTCCCTCTTCAGTCTTGTAACATAGGAGAAACCCAGCGGGTTTCTAAGTACTAACATCCTGCTGTCCTAGAAGAACACCTGTTACAAGCAAGCAACGCTGCTTTCTCCTAGGACAAGTAGGATGGTAGTCCTCCCACATGGGTGAATACCAAGCTACAGGCTGCTCCCAAGCAACAACAAGAACCAACAGGCACCAACGGGTGCCAACAGGCACAAAAAACAACAGTGCTGTTAGTAACATAGGGAGACAGCCTGAAACCGAACAATGGGCCCTAGGCAGGAAGAGTTGGGTTCTACAGCTGAAAGAGATTCTGAAGGACAGATTGGCCAAAGCTGCTATCATGTCAGCCATCCCTATCCGGACAGTAGTGGGCGGCGATCGTATGGAGAGAACTCCACGTAGCAGCCTTGCAGATCTCAGCTACAGGAATCACTCGCAAGTGGGCTACCAAAGCCACCATGGCTCTTACAGAGTGAGCCTTGACATGGCTTCCAAGCTGAAGGCCCGCCTACGCATAGCAGAAGGAAATACAATTCACCAATCAGTTTGACAGCCTCTACTTGGTAACCGCAACTCCCAGACTGTTCTTGTCAAAAGAGATGAAGAGCTGCGTGGACTGCCAGTGGCTTGCTGTCTACTCAAAGTAGAAAGCTAAGGCCCTCTTGCAATCCAAGCTGTGCAGAACCCGTTCGTCCTGGTGCAAATGAGGCCTGGGAAAAAAGGTGGGCAGGATGTTTGACTGGTTAAGATGAAAATCAGTCACCACCTTAGGTAGGAACTTAGGGTGAGTATGCAGCACCACCCTATCATGAAAGAATTTTGTATAGGGTGGAGTTGTCACCAACACCTGAAGCTCCCTGACCCTGCAAGCCCAAGTAACAGCAACCAAGAAGATGATCTTCCAGGTCAGGTACTTAAGGTCACAGGAGCTCAAAGGGATCTTGCGAGAGTCGAGCCAACACCATGTTAAGGTCCCAGGACACAAAAGGAGGCCGCAGGGAAGGCTTCAGCTGAAGCAAACACTGCATAAACCGCCCTACTATGGGCTGCACAAAGATGGGCGTACTGCCCACACACTGGTGATAAGCACTGATGGCACTTAGATGTACTCTGACTAAGTTGGTCTTTAAACCAGCTTCCGAAAGGTACAACAAGTAGTCAAGCAACTTCAGAGTGGAGCAGGCAAATGGATCCAAGCTGTGGTTCTCACACCACATGGAAAACCTCTTCCACTTCAGGCTGTAAGACTTCCTGGAAGCTACCAGGACCCGAGACACATCGTCAGAGAGGTCAAGGGGCCGCAGAACTAGCCTTTCAACATCCAGGCCGTCAGAGACAATGCCCTGAGGTTGGGATGGTGTAGCTTGCCCTGATCCTCCGTGATGAGGTCGGGGAAGGTCCCCAGACTGATCAGTTCTCTGACGGAGAGATCCTGCAGGAGTGGGAACCAGACCTGCCTCAGCCAAAGGGGGGCAATGAGAATCATGGTCCCCTTGTCCTGCCGCAGCTTCAAGAGAGTCTTCATCACCACGGGAAGCAGAGAACACGCATACAGAAGGACCTCGCCCCACTGGTGGGCAAAGGCATCCCAGGCTGGCTTTCCGTCCCCCCTGAACAGGGAGCTGAAATGCCTCACTTTGCTGTTGCAAGGGGAGGCGAAGAAGTCCACATCCATGATCTCCCAGAGATGGAAGATGTGATCCACCTCTGCTGGATTCAGGGACCACTCGTTGGGTCGGAACGCTCGACTCAGGAGGTCCACCACTACATTCTCCATCCCAGCCAGGTACATGGCATGTAGGAGCATGCCCTGGGACTGAGCCCATGATCAAATCTGAGCAGCCTCCCGACACAGGAGGAATGACCCCATACTTCCTGCTTGTTGATATACCACATTGCTACCTGATTGTCAGTCTGGATCAGTCCGTAATGCCCAAAGGGCATAGCAGATCGCCCGCAGCTCCAGGAAGTTGATTTGGCACTGAGCTTCCTTAACAGACCACAGACCTTGCTTGTGGAGGCCGCCCACGTGAACGCCCCAACCCGGGGTGGAAGAATCTATAGTAAGCACAACCTGGGTAGGGGAAACTGGAAATGAACCCCCTTCTCCAGATTGGACAGACTCTCCCACCAAGACAGGAAAATCTGGAGGCGACGTAATACGGATGCGTACACTGAAGTCCTTGGTGGCCTGTTGCCTCTGAGACTGCAGGGTCCACTAAGCCCTGTGCATATGCAAGTGAGCTAAGAGAGTAACATGGACTGATGCAGCCATGTGGCCCAAAAGACGAAACAAGAGGCAGGCCGAGACCTGCTGGATTCAGTGAACCAGACTCGCAAGAGACACCAGAGCAAGCGCCTGATTGCGAGGCAGATTGGCCTGGGCATGAGCCGTGTCCTGCCAGGCACCGATGAAGCTCAATTGCAGCAATGGGGTAAGATGGGACTTTGAGTAGTTGATGACAAACCCGAGGGACTCCAGCACCCGAATGGTCAAGCATAGGGAGCGAAGCATCCCCTACTGGGTGGTGCTCTTGATCAGCCAATCATCAAAGTAGGGAAACATGTGTACCTACAGCTGGTGGAGATGCGCACCCACTACTGCCAGACACTTAGTGAAGACCTAGGGGGCCGAAGCTAGGCCAAACAGCAGCACCCTATATTGGAAGTGCCTCTCACCCACAAGGAACACAGATACTTTCTGTGACCAGAGAAGATCTCGATATGGACCTATGCATCTTTGAGATCAAGGGAGCAAAGCCAGTCCCCTCTTTGCAAGAGGGGAATCAGGGTGCCCAGCGAGATCATCTTGAACTTTTCTTTTTGCAGAAATTTTTTCAAGGCTCTCAGATCCAAGATGGGGTGGAGTCCCCCTGTTTTCTTTGAAATCAGGAAAAAGCGGGAGAAGAACCCCTGCCCCTACTGCCGCAGTGGTACAAGTTCAACTGCTCTGGCCGTTACAAGGGCAGAGAGCTCCACGAAGAGAATTTCCTGATGGGGGACTGGCCCCACGATGGGCACAGGGCAAGCCAGACGTGGCTGGATCTCGAGCGCAGCGGGAGGCCGAGTTGCGCTCCTCCTTCATTGCAGGATGCTGTTGGGGGCGCTGCATGGCCTGACACTAGCCCCGCCTCCTAGGCGCATGTGGCCAATTCCCCCACATTTAAAAGGCCAGTGGTGGGATCAGCCGATGGCACTCCCTCTGACATCAGAGCAGCTGGCTTATTTATGGCAAGCTCTCCCCCTTTCTGGAGCCTTGGCGACCAGGTTCCTCTCTTGGTTGCTGGGTTCCTGTCTTGCTTCTTGCATCCTGCTTCAATGTTCCGTGGTTTCATCCTCTGGCTGACCCACAGCCTGGTTCTTCGACTTCGTCTGATCGCTGCCCGTCCTGATCTTCAGCCTGGTTCTTCAACTTCGTCTGATTAGCCACCAGCCCTGACCTTCTGCTCAAATTTTGTCACTGTTGGATTGCTCCCGCTCCTGGCCTGCCATCTAGCACTACGTAGGATTCATCCACCCGGAGGCCCGCGCCTATGTCCAGCCGGCCCTGGCACCCAAGGGCTCAACCTAAGGAGAACGTGGGCTTGTAGTGGTGAAGTTCCAGCTTGGCCTCCTCTACAACTGATGGCACCTGCTGACGGTGGGGACCTAGGGCTCCTCCCTGCAGGTTGCGACAACTCCCCCTCGGTCCAAGGGGGGACATCCAGGAAGTTCAACCGGTACCCTCGACGAATGATGGACAGGACCATTGGTCCGAGGCAACCTGGGGCCAATGATTTGCAAAGGACTACAGCCAACCTCCGACTGGAGGGCCCAGCATTGAGGGTATGGTGGAATGACTTAAGCTCCCCCGCAGCCAGTCAAAACCCCGTAGCGAGGCTCTGGTGGGGTGCTGGCTGAGGTCTGGGGGTCCGCTGTTGCCTAGAGTGGCCCCGGGAGCTCATGCGTGGAGTTCGAGCATGTGAGGCAGGAGAGTAGTATTTCTTTTGGCAATAGAATGACCTCCTGGGACCCTCCCGTGAAGATTTCCTGGTGGAGGATGACGGGTCTTGCATGCTGGCCGAGAGATAGTGAAGGGCTTCATGGTGATCCTTCAACTGAGCCACTGCATCTCTCACCTTATCCACGAACAGCCTTATCCCTGAACAGGTTTTCGCCAGTCCAAGGCAGGTCTGCAAGTTTATTTTGGACCTCTAGTCGAAGATCAGAGGCTCGAAGTCACACCATCCTACGGGCACCAATGCCTGCTGCTGCCACCCTAGACACTGTCTCAAACACATCATAGGTGGACCGCACCTTGTGCTTACCATACTCCAGGCTCTGCTGGGTGACTGCCAAAAAGGTGTCCTGCTGCTGCTGGGGGAGGCGCTCAGTCAACTCCTGAATCTGCTTCCAAAGGATCCAAATATACTGAGTCATGTACAGCTGGTAGGAAGCAAAACGGGTAATCAGCATAGCACCCTGGAACACCTTTTGCAAGGAAGATTACTGAGTTGCTGCACTTCCTGCAGGGGTATATGTACCACGTGCTGACGTCAGATCCATCTCCAACTGCTAGCACGAGCACATTATACCCATTTGTAATGAGTCCATCTGTCTACTCTAAGGAAAACGAGATTATCAGGTAAGTAATCTCTCCATTAATATCACTTAAACCAAATAATTAGCAGGTGTAAAAGTAAGTGAGTAAACTGGAAAATATACACACGTCTTTTAAAATAGCAACCTACACATTTAATGTTGGCTCCATCCCAGAATCCTCTGAATGGTCCCATTTTTACAGATATATAGGTGCTTGCGAAATGAAAATAAGTGCATATTTTCAACTTTTATAAAATACGAAAATATAAAATACTGGAACACCTTCCTACCTAAAGGCATCCAATGCCCTGTGCTCCCGACCTGGGGGCGCAGATGAGTGGGTTCGAAAACGATTGGCTTTCTTGAGGACCGACTCCACCACTACTGATTGATGTGGGAGCTGATGCCTCTCAAAACCCAAGGCCTGCTTTTCTAAATAGACAGCATCTGTTTTCCGATTAACTGGAGGAACAGATATGAATAGCTCCCAGATCTGCAGGAGTAACTCCTTAAATATATCATGGACCTGAATAACTACATCCTTTAAGGCATCAACAAACTGGAGGACCTGCAGTATCTTATGTTGGGCATTTTCCTGCATCAGGAGTTGGAAAGGAAAGGCTTCCACCATGGCTCAGACAAAGCCCACAAAGATCAGGTCCTCTGGCGGGAACCGGCGCCTCTCCTCGACCCACCTGCAGTAAAATAGGGTTAGCCTGCCCCCTATGGCTTCTTCCCCCAGATGGGTCGGCTGATTCTCATTGTGAGGTGCGGCTGGGACCCGACCCCGAGCCGGTTCCCCTCTTGTTGTGCCTGGTCCGAAAGGACTGGTTCCTGGTCTGAGAACGAGGTGCTTGGTAGTGAGCCCTGTAAGGATTGAAGCATTGAGAGCTTCTACCTCTGGATGGTCTAGGAAAAGGGCGCTGGGTCCTCCTTGACCTGTCTTCCGGTAGACGGGGTAATGGAGATGCGCCCCATTTATTAGCCAGTTTCTCGAGGTCGCTGCTGAACAGGAGGGATCCCTTAAAGGGCATTCTTGTAAGGAGAGTCTTGGAGGAGGAGTCGGCCGACCAATTTCTTAGCCAGAGGTGTCTTCTGGCTGCCACTGAGGATGACACTCCCTTGGCTGCTGTACGGACTAGGTCAGAGGCAGCGTCAGTGAGGAACGAGAGGGCTGATTCCATTTCTTCTCCCAGGGTGTTGTTCCTGGCTTGTGATAAACAGGAGCGCGTCACCACGGTGCAGCAGGTCGCAATTCGTAGGGACATGGCTGCCACCTCAAAGGCTTGTTTCAGAATGGCGTCCATGCGCCGGTCATGTGCATCCTTGAGGGCCGCCCCTCCCTCCACCGGAATGGTGGTGCGCTTCACAATTGCGCTAACTATGGCGTCTACCATCGGGCTCGCCAGCAGCTCCTTGGTTGCCGGATCCAGGGGGTAAATGCTAGACAAAGCCTGACCCCCTTTGAATGAAGCCTCCGGCGCATTCCACTCCAGATCAATTAACTGCTGTGCTGCTTGTAGGAGGGGAAAATGGTGAGCCGTTTGACGCAGGCTCTCTAGCAGGGGGTTCATCATAGGTTCCCCTGGGGTGCCCTGGCCCGGGATAGCCAGCTCCGACAGGCATTGAGAGACCAGGTCTGGAAGATCCTCCTTAGGAAAGAAGCGTCTCATGGTTCGATACGGTTCTATCCCCGAGGGGAGTTCTCCCTCCTCAGGGGGCTCGCCATCTTCCTCAGAGTAATCAGAGTCCCCATAAGTGGGGCTTCCGGGTGGCGGGTGGCCATGCGTAGGTCTTGAGGGTCCCGGGGCAGGGTCATCCGGTACGTATGGGTCCGGTTGGGGATCAGACTGCATCTTGACGAAGGCATGAATCCCCTTGAATAATTCCACCCAGGAGAGTGAAGCAGGTTCTAGCCGTAGGGGCACCAGGTCTGTGGGGTTCCCTGGCTGCTCACCGCGGCCTGCTAGGTTCGGGGTGTTCCCTGAGGAACTGGCAGTCAAACTGGGCTAAGACCAGCCCTGGCCTGGAACTCCCAGGGCCTCCTCACATTGGGCACATAGGGAGTCTGCTTCCTCGCTCTGTGTGGCTCTGAGGTGGCATGCTGAGCAGAGGCGTAGAGCTCTTATGCCTGATTCTGGAGGTGCCGGCTCTGCGGCCGCATGGGCTCTCATACGCTCCATCGCGTCTGATCTCCTATCAATGAGCGCCTATCGACGAGCGCCTATCGACGTGCGGTTATCAGCGTGCGCCTATCAGCGTGCGCTTAGTAACGTGCTTAACAATGCGCTTAGCAATGTGCGCCTATCAAGCAATGGGTGCCCAAATATTTTCGGGCGTCTAACATACGCGCCCGTCGCCCCGCTTAGATCGAGGCGGCGAACCAGGGCAGATGGCGACGGCGAGCAGGCAGGCAAAATGGCGACCTCCTTGGCGGGCTGCCACGTAGGCAGACCCTGCTAATCCTCGCTCTTCGGAGACCAGTAAAGTAAAAATGTACACCTTACCTGATCTTCGGCGCTTCCCGGCTGCGACCTGAGCGGTCTCCGGCTGCAGGGGGAGAGGGTAAGTACCGTCACCGCCGCGCTCGAGGAAGTGCACCCGCTGCCTCTAAGCCGCGCCCGAACTCGTCTCGCTCGGGAGCTAAGTCCTCACCGGGACCGAGGCTGCCTCTATGCCGCGCCCGAGCCCTTCTCACTCGGGGGCTAGGTCCCTGCCGCGATCCGGCCACCGGACAGAGGCGCTTACCTCCGAGGGACCACGGAAATCACCTCGGGAAACTCAACTGGGGGAGGGACCCGAGGGTATCACCGCAGGAGTGCGGGGCTCGTCTTCAGGTAGGATTTCTTCTAAGAATTTAGTCGTTATAATTTTGGAAAAACGCTCAGCGAGCGTAAGGTAGCTCCAAACTGCTTTGGAGACGGAAATTACTAGGTTGCTGCACTTCCTGCAGGGGTATATGTACCACGTGCTGACGTCAGATCCGTCTCCAACTGCTAGCACGAGCACACTATACCCATTTGTAATGAGTCCATCTGCTACACACTAGGAAAATGTGTTTATTGTATGTAGTACTGACTGGTGGGAGGTCTGGGTGAACAAGGGAGAGTTCATGCTGAAGAACCAGGAAGGCCTTAGGCAAACTGGTGGACTAATTGGTAAACTGGTTAATTTCATTTACATGCACATGTTTTAAAATTGACTAAATTATGCACAGAAATCGGGATATATGCATGTATGTCCTATTTTACTTTCAAATGTAACATATATGCACGTTTATTTTTTAAATAAGTAGGAAAAATACATGAGTTCAATGCACTGATACATGTGGTTTCAATGTATTGCATGTATTCGTGCATAAGCATACATGTGTATATATATTGCAGGATAAAGATATGCATATTTTATAACGCATGCATATGTGATACCTACAGGTTTTAAAATATTATGGTAAAAATGTGCGGCCATATATGCACCTATATGCCACCATGCACAGTTGTTCGAAAGTTATCCTCCTGGCTCTAATGCAACAAAAAATATATATTTAAACATGTTATTGCAGCTGCAGTAAATGGTATTATGGGCTCATATTTAATTAAGCAAAAGGGTGTGTGAAAGGGGGGAGGAGATGCTTAGCATTATTACTCTATTTACACAAGTGCACTTGCACAGTAAGTAAGTAGCAAGATATTTTCTGCAGGGTCAGTACTGCAGGAAATATAGCACCAATAGGGAGGTTAGCATTATAGACAGATCACACAAGCAAAAGGGTGTTTTCAGTACTGATGGGCTGATTTTGGCAAACTAAGGCAGGATAGATAAAGGAAACAGAAAGGGAGGAATCTGCATCCTATATCCTGCTCAAAAGGAGCATGTCTGGTCACATCCTGACTTTTCACTGGCATCCAGGCCCCGGTTCTTCACTCCATTTTGCATAAGGGTGAGCCGCACAGTCTCGCTGTATCACTGCTATCACCACCACTATACCGATTACCACTGGAATGGCTTCAGATCAAATCCAGAGCGTACCCAGGAATGCTGGCTGCTACTACCAGGAAGAGAGGGGGTAAAGAGGATGATGGCAAAGCCAGAGCATAAAAGCAGAAAAAATATAAATCCATTACTTCTCTTTAATCTGCCAAATTTTTTTTTTTACCAAATTAGAGCATTGGTTCCTAAATGTGCTAACCATTTTGGCCATGATCCAGGGATATTGTCCATCAGGACGGCAACCTCATCTTTTGTTTCTGCTAGTATATTGCCCTCAAGACACTAGTAGCCACTGAATGCACTTCTTGTTGTTACTTAAATCAAAGCTTGATAAATCCTGCGTGACAGGTTGCACCTAGAAATTGGTACCTGGAATTTTGTACCCCAATTGTCCCTGAATGCTGTTGCTACTATCCTTTTCTGGTCAACTCTGCACGGGTCTATGAGTTTGAACCGCATGGTGCACAAACTCCCACACTTAAGTCTCGCAAGCTCTGAGGCTGTGAGGTCAGCACTAGAGTTTGTGCATCTTGTGGGTGAAACTTGCTAAGAGCTGTCTGGTTCTGAACAGAAAAGGACAGCTGCTCTGAGGAGTAGGGGTGGCAGCAGCTGCAACTGTGGTGACTTCATATGGAGGGGGTGGCAAACAGCAAGGTGAGGGGGAGGATTGGCTGATTTAAACTGACTAGGAGGTTGTGGAAGCCTAAAGTTGGCTAATTGGGCTGGTAGGCTGGAATGACGGGGGCCGACTGAAACTGGCAAGTTGGGGTGACAGGCTTGGAGTGGATGGTTGGCTGGGTTACTAGAGGAGTGAGGATGACTGGCAGGCAGTGGGGATAGGAGGCTGAGACTGGTAAGGACAAGGGATGGTTAAAGGAGAGAGGAACACTAATGGAGACAAAGAGATTTGAGAAGGAGACTGGTAGAGGTGAGGAAGGGGGACTGAGAAAGGGAACATAAGAACATAAGAAATTGCCATGCTGGGTCAGATCAAGGGTCCATCAAGCCCAGCATCCTGTTTCCAACAGAGGCCAAAACCAGGCCACAAGAACCTGGCAATTACCCAAACACTAAGAAGAACCCATGCTCCCTGTTTCTTATTTGGAGGCAGCGAAGAATACACACCTTGGGACAGCTATGGGGAAAGGATAGCGTATTAGCATTCTCGCATCTACAGGAGCGATTCCAGCTTCCGAATTCTGCTATACACTCTTTCCTCCAATTAACCCATTTTATGAGGCGGGAACTTATTCAGATTGAGCTTCAAAAGGGGAGATCACAATTGGAAGGATGGTGTGCCTATGCTGATCGGCTTAAAGGAGGGCTGTCCAAAATTTATAATACACTTCAAGGGTCTCTAACTGGTCTTCCTCCGTACACCAACAAATGGGAGGAGGAGTTGGGGCAGCAGTTTACTGTTGAGGACTGGGATCAAATATTTTCTTGTACTAAGCGCTGTTCTGTATCCACTTCCTTGACTGAAAATGGGTATAAGGTAATGTTTCGTTGGCATCTTACTCCGCTGCGCTTATATAAGGCACAAATATGTAGTGATGCGCTATGTTGGAAGTTATGTGGTCAAGTTGGGACTTTCTTACACCTTTGGTGGTCCTGCCCCAAAGTACAGAGACTATGGCAAGATTTGTCTGATATTATTTTCAGCTCATTGAAGCGCAGGATTGAACTGTCTCCAGCCATTTGTCTTCTTAATACACCTGTGGAGGGTTCCAAATATGACAGCATTCTCGTTAATCAATATTGTATTGGAGTTCGTTGCCTGGTGGCGGCGACATGGAAGCAATCATTGGTACCTTCCAAAGCTGCTTTACTCCACAAATTAGACACAATGAGTACAATGTACAACATTACAGCACAACGACACAGGAGGCTACCTGGATACCACAAGATTTGGAAGCCATACCTTACATGGCGGTCAGAAGCTTCCATACATTCGCCAATGTCTACTCCATAACTTTTATGATCTGTTTATGTGAGAACTGTTCTATTGGACTTTGCGCGACTTTCAGGGGGAGGGGGAATGGGGCAACCTTATCCAAACGACGATTTCTATATATATATATCTGATGCTTCTCAGCTTAACCTTCTTATTGATAATGATAGGTCCGCCCAGTATGTAAGGTTCTCTCTGGTCCCGTCACTCGATTCATAGGTCATTTCATATATATTTTCTGTATGCCAATTACACGCTTTTTGTGCTTGTATACCTTCTTCTTGTGCGAATGTTGTTCACATGGTTACTGTGTTTGTATACACTCTTCTTTTGTTCATGGTCATAATTAAAATTTACATTACAAAAAAAAAAAAGAAGAACCCATGCTACTGATGCAATTAATAGCAGTGGCTAATCCCTAAGTATAATTGATTAATAGCCATTAATGGACTTCTCCTCCAAGAACTTATCCAAACCTTTTTTGAACCCAGCTACACTAACTGCACTAACCACCTCCTCTGGCAACAAAGTCTAGAGCTTTATTGTGCGTTGAGTGAAAAAGAATTTTCTCCGATTAGTCTTAAATGTGTTACTTGCTAACTTCATGGAATGCCCCCTAGTCCTTCTATTATTCGAAAGTGTAAATAACTGAGTCACATCTACTCGTTCAAGACCTCTCAGCATCTTAAAGACCTCTATCATATCCCCCCTCAGCCGTCTCTTCTCCAAGCTGAACAGCCCTAACCTCTTCAGCCTTTCCTCATAGGGGAGCTGTTCCATCCCCTTTATCATTTTGGTTGCCCTTCTCTGTACCTTCTCCATCGCAACTATATCTTTTTTGAGATACAGCGACCAGAATAGTACACAGTATTCAAGGTGCGGTCTCACCATGGAGCGATACAGAGGCATTATGACATTTTCCGTTCTATTAACCATTCCCTTCCTAATAATTCATAACATTCTGTTTGTTTTTTTGACTGCTGCAGCACACTGAGCCGACGATTTTAAAGTATTATCCACTATGATGCCTAGATCTTTTTCCTGGGTGGTAGCTCCTAATATGGAACCTAACATCGTGTAACTACAGCAAGGGTTATTTTTCCCTATATGCAACACCTTGCACTTGTCCACATTAAATTTCATCTGCCATTTGGATGCCCAATCTTCCAGTCTTGCTAGGTCCTCCTGTAATGTATCACAGTCTGCTTGTGATTTAACTACTCTGAATAATTTTGTATCATCAGCAAATTTGATAACCTCACTCGTCGTATTCCTTTCCAGATCATTTATATATATATTGAAAAGCACCGGTCCAAGTACAGATCCCTGAGTCACTCCACTGTTTACCCTTTTCCACTGAGAAAATTGACCATTTAATCCTACTCTCTGTTTCCTGTCTTTTAACCAGTTTGTAATCCACGAAAGGACATCGCCTCCTATCCCATGACTTTTTAGTTTTCGTAGAAGCCTCTCATGAGGGACTTTGTCAAACGCCTTCTGAAAATCCAAATACACTACATCTATCGGTTCACCTTTATCCACGTGTTTATTAACCCCTTCAAAAAAATGAAGCAGATTTGTTAGGCAAGACTTCCCTTGGGTAAATCCATGTTGACTGTGAGGATGAGGTGGAGGGGTTGAAAGAGAAAGAGAGGAAACAGGGTGGGGAAATTGAGAAAAATTGCTGGGACAGGGTGGAGGATTGAGAAAGAGTGGAGGATTAAAAGGGTTTGAGAGAGAGAGATAGTACTGGGAAAGGGGGGGGGATGAGAAAAAAACTGGATAAGGGTGTGACAAATATATATGATAGACTATTGGAGACAGGGTAAGTGATGAAAAAGACAGGAGACAAAGTGGGGAGATATATGAGAGAGAAAAAGAAAAAAAGAGCAAGAAGGAGAGCAATAATGGGGGTGATGGGGAGATTGAGAGAGCAACCTTGACCACAATGATAGGTGAAGCAATGAGACAATCATCTCACTTAAGTTTAAAGACAGGTACGTCATAAGTTCTTTAAATGAAAATAAATCAAATCAGGCGCAGCTATCAGAGGAGTGCCAGTACACTGCCGATAACACATTTGCCAAGGGGTGCTGCTGGCCGTGTGCTCCTGCCTGTGCTTTGCAACACTGAATTAAAGAGCTCATTTACTAAACGTTTTTCTTCATAGACACAGAATGGGAAATCGGCCTTAATAAATCAAGCCCTAAAATAGAATCGGCAAGCTTCGAAGGGCAAATTCTCTTCTCCCTTTCTCCTGCACCTCCTCCCACCCCCACTCTTCAAATTCAGTGGGGACAACTTGGAGGTTGGTAGGGAAGAGCTGAAAGAGCTCTCAGTTGCTGGCTCCTAATTTTTTTGGGCTGGCTCCTATATCCAAAGAAAATGTGTCAAGGCCTGAAGTAAACTGTTATTATAGTAATAAACTGAGGTGGTGCATCCACTTCACACCATCTCTCCTGGGCAAGGAATTCTCTGCCAGACCAGAGGGCTGTGCCTGTGTCAATAAAACTTCACCTTACCTTTCTAATCTCTCCGAAAGTGTATCTGCAGAATCAGCAGAAGGGACCTGATAAATGTCTGTCAGTTCCAAACGTTGCCTGTAGCCCTTTTTCAAAATAGGTTTCGTCCATCTGAAAAAAATTAAAAAAAACATGTAATTATAAGTAGGACAGATACATTAAGATTCAAACAGGCACTCTTAGAATAAGAGTAAGATACTCCCTGCATTGCAAAGATCATAATGACTGTATCAATTAGACTGCTAGTAAAATCTGGTTACAGGCATGAAATCAAGTGACAAACTGCAGCATTTCAAAATACTATATGCTTCTTAGTATTACCTTTCTAAGTTTCCTGAGGTTTTTGTATGTGCTGTAAGAAAATGTTGGTAATAGGGCAACAACCTGGGTCAATCATTTCCAATTTTATATGGTACAATACAACAAAAGGAAGAAATACCAGATTGTAGATTTATCTGTCATAAACTTAGCATTTGGTTTGATTAATCTAGAGTCTGGTCAGTTGATATGTCCCTCTGATAAAAGTATGTTTGCTTTTCCAATGAACTTCATAATCCTAATCTCATCAAGCTTTGCTTATCCATGGTTGGACAATATTAAAGCATTTAAATTGCAAGTACAACCTGGATTACTGGCTGGCATTTGATGAACTCTGCTGGAAGGATGCCTGCGGTGTTGTCAGAATCTTACTGCTAACTGTGGATGTTATTACAGGCACTGGGACAGGCAAGTCAGATTCAAAGATGCACGATCGGAGGAAAGGAAAGAAAAGAAGGGAAACCAATATGACCTCCTCCATCTAATGACTCGTTAGTAACAAACTAAGGGCCAGATTTATTAAGGCTTTTCTCCCATTTTGCATCTATGGGAAAAATCCTTAGTGAATCAGGTACTAAACTCTTACAAGCGAGATGGCTTATAAAGATATAGGGGACAATTTTCATTAAGCCAGCCAGTGGCAAGATATGCAGGTACTTTTGAACCCATGGCACTTGTAGCAAATTTCAAAGGGAAACTACTCAGGTAGGTTTGTAAATTTGCTATGAATTATGCAGGTAGAAAAGAACCTGCATGTCTTGCCCTTGTGCTCTCTGCAGGCGGTGTAATACAGGAAGAACTATGTATGTCTATTTGAAAATTTTTACCCGGGTAAAAAACATTTTACTCACATTAATTGGCTATCTGAATATTGCCCTCCCACAACAAGGCTAAAGGTTTCCAGCTCCTTTCGTGGCAATGTGTACTTTTGACTGCACTGAGAGGATGTGTTCCTGAGAACACCTTTAGATCAAGGGAAGAAAAATTTCCTTTGTGTCGGCATTTTCAAATCCTTTTGCATTCTTTTCCAGCAAGTGACTGCACATACTTGTACCTGGAACAAGTTTCAAAGCGAACGTGTGTAGATACTTTCACTTGGAAAATTGGTGCAAAGCCCATGGGTAAAACGTATGCACAGTTTTTGTCCCAATGCAGTCAATGCTCATAGTTTACAATCCTCACCCCTATCCCATTAACCCAAGACTACCTCCTGAAATGCCTTTTTTTTTTGCTTACCAATTATATATAGTTAGGTACCTTCATTTTCAGTTTATTTTATTTTTTACTGGAAATGTATCCATTTTTATTACAAGATATTTACCCACAAAAAGGATATCATTTTTTCCACTGATCTCTCATGTTTTTGTTCAATGCAGATAAATATCCAAGAAAAATAAAATAAAAAACAAAAGCCCTGATATATAGCCAAACATGTTGCGCTCCCGCTCGCGGGCTGAGCCGCAAGCAGTCGCTTACCTTGCGGCCCGGAGACTGCCATCGTGCCTGTGCGGCAGGAGCCACCCCTGGACCTTCCAGGGCAGCGGAGCCACTGCCAACTTCCTTCACGGCAGGGGGCCGAACTCTGCCTCTTCTCTTCACCGCGGCAGGGAGCCGCGGACTTCGGTCCCCCTCAGCGGCAAGGGGCCGCTGGCATCGCCGTCTCCCGGCAGGCCCGGAGGCCTGCTCCGCAGCGGCATGGACGCCGCCATCGCTCCGCCCCTAGGGACGAGCCCACGTCTCTCTTCATTATTTAAAGGGCCCACAGCCGGATCTGCCCCAGGCACCACCTTTGGACTCCTTCATGGGCGTCTCCAGCTGAGCCCTATATCAGGGCTCCTCCGTCACTTCTCCCTTGGCTTGGCAAGGGGCTAATCCTCCTTAGGACTCCTCACTTCCTGCTCCTACCTGGCATTTCCTTGTCTTCATGGGATCCCTCGTTGTTCATATTCCTGGTCTCTGCTGATGTCTCTTCTGTTCCTGATGTGTCCAGTGGTTCCTGTCGTCTGCCATGTCTCCAGATATCCTGATGTTTTCCTTGTTAGCAGCCCATGCCTCTGGAGGTCCTTTGCTTTTAAAGTTCCAAGTTCCGAGTTCCAATTTCTAATCCTGAGCCTTGTATCCTGTCCGACCTCAGAGGGTCTTGGGTTTGCTTCTTCCTTGACCTGTGTCCTGAGTTTCCACATTCCAAGTTCCTCATCTAATTCTCCATGTTCCAAGTTCCTTGTTTGAGTCTCCAAGTTCCAAGTCTTTCGTCTGAGTTGATCCAATTTCCGAGTCTTGAATCCTGAGTCTTGAATCCTAAGTCTTGAATCGTGTTCCAATGTCCTCCGTGTCCTGATGTCCAGATGTTCACCAGTCCAGATGCCTGTCTGTCCTGATGTCCGTGAGTCCAGATGTCTTCCCCTTTTCCTGGGCTTGCCCCACTCCCCTCGTGATCCGCGACCAGCCGACCGGCTGTGTAGGGCGCGTAGGGGACAGTGTGGTCCGCGACTAGCCTGCTGGGTTGTGTAGGGCGCCTGAGGGACCTTGCTCGCCTGTCCATCTTCCTGTTCCTGGACTTCCTGAGGGGCTGTCGTCCGTCCTGTGCTTCTGTGCTGTTCTTCTCAGAGTGTCCATGAGCAGCAGGAGGCCCTGCGCTCTCTTGGATGTTCTGGACTTTTATTTGCCTGATTTTAGCTTGCCTTGCCTTGTTATGCCTTGCCTGGTCTCCGTCCCTGAGTCTTCAACTTCATCAGCTCGAGTCCTCGTCCTTCTTCAATACCTGAGTCTTCGTCTTCTTCAGCCCCAGAGTCCTCGTCCTTTGTCAGTACCTGAGTCTTCGTCTTCTTCAGCTCCAGAGTCTTTGTCTTCATCAGCACCTGAGTCTGTCCAGTACCTGTGGCCTTCGTCCGCCCTTGCCTCCCATCCAGCCTGCCGCCTTTGCCATTACCCAGCGGCAGGTCCGAAAGGGCTTGGAGTGGTCGGACTACTCAGAGACCAACCTTGCGTGGCAGGCCCCTCGGAGGCTGTGCAGTTCGGCGGGGGCCTGGGCTTCCAGTTTCCGCCCAGACGAGGCTCCGACTCACCTGCCTCGGCGCTTCCTCAGAGCTCCTTTCCCAGCTCGCCGAGGTCCAAGGGCACACTCCACTTGTCCCAACGCAATAAAACAGTTTCACTAAGCAGCTATGTTTATTCCTTTGGGGAGGAAGGAGACACCATATGCCTCCATTAGCAGCTGCAAAATTTTTATGTTAATTATTTCCACCATCCTTCTTGAGCCAAAGTGCAATATATGCTGCTGCACATGGTGGTAAATCCTGCAGAGCAGTACGAAGTGGCTGCATGATGTATGGGTAGGCCTGCTTGCGATTCTGTACAGAGGTTTGGCCTTGCCACCTTCCTTCTCATTCAGACACCAGTATCCATGTCACAAGTTTGATACACCAGGGCAGCAGTGATAACAGACTGTTAATAGTGGAGTCTGCCATCTGAGCACAGTTCATCCTCCTCAGTCATGTAGGCAGTGGTGACAACAGATCACCCTAAAAGTCAATCACTTGTACACTTCCAGATTCAGGTGTGGTTGGCTCTTGGGACCCTGTGCTGTAACCCTAGATTACACAGAAGAGGTCAGGTTCATATCACTCCTCCCACCAGTCAGATGGCATTGCATTGTACTCTTAACAAGCTTGCCTACTTCTATAGTGCTTCAAGAAAGGGAAGGAAGTCTCTGAAAGTTGGGGAATGACATGGGGTGACATTGGGTTTCTACACAAGTGTCAAAAATACATAGTGCCAGCCTTGCCTAGCAGTGATTAAGTTCATCAAGCAGTGTTTGTCTCACCAGATATATAGCATCGCTATCAGTATTGTTGGGAACTGATGTAAAACAAATAAATACATAAATAAACCTACTAACCCCAAATGCTATAAAGCTTGTGTTGATCGGTCAATAATGCTATATTCTAGGGATATTGAAAAAGCTTAATCAGATTAAAGTGGCATACTTTTACTTGTCGATGAAAATAGTGACAGCAATAGCAGTGGTGCTAATAATGAGGGAGACATCACTGATGGCAAGGTTGCTGGTATTGCACAGAGCAATTTTGTTAACAAGAGAATAGCATTATCCTGATTTCTAGGCCAGTTTTGTATTGTAACCCTGTAGTACTGATACTAACACCTCTTCTTCAGTGTATGAAATCTAAAAATGACTGCAAAGTACCTCTACAAAGAGGGTCAGACCTCAATACATTCATTTTTTATGGAATGATTAATTCTTATGTGCGTCTGTAATATGCTGGTATAAGATCTTCATTACAAGACATCCTGGATGTGTTCTTCTTTCTGTTTGGACTTCACTAAAAACTTAATTGCTGTGCTACTGCTCTTTGTTTGCAAAGCAAGCAGGTGTCCATTCATTATTTAGCTGAACCTGAGAGCATATCTGCACATTTTCCCACCATTTAGAAACACTGATATTCTTTATATGATGCTTTCCTACGTTAGTAGTAATAATGAAAATAGTTGTACATGTCAAGCAAGCTGGTTTTCTCCATTGTGTTTGCTAAAGATATCATAAATCATCTGCTAACTCAGACAGTATTTTTTGTTAACTTCCAATAACTTCTGATCCGTAGAAGAACTGAGTTTAAATTGTAACTTACATTTCATTCCAAAAACAGACATTTATTCAGACTTCCAGACTTATCAAACACATGCAATAAACTATCTCATGAAAGCGTCTGTTCAAAAAAGTGACTAGGATCAAAGGCAGTAGGCAAGGCCTGCTCTACAGTTGGGCAACCTGTCCCCCGACTTAGTGAACCACCATTCTCAAAGAGGGTCTGCTCCATCTGACTGGCCCTCTGTCGGATGTGATGCTGCAGCTAACTAGTGCCTGAGCATTGCATCAGACAGAAGGCTGCCCAGATGGAGCAGGCACCCTATCACTGCAAAGGAGAGAGCCAAGAGAGCCAACATCTTCAGAGGGAGGCCTCACACTCTCTCATGTCCACATCTTTAGAGGGGAACTTCTCTTCCCTCAAACAAGGTGCTACTGACCTAGGGTCAGACCTGCTGATAGGAGCCAAAGTAAAGACAGAATTCAAGCATGCTTGGGGAAGAATCCAAACATGCTTAGCTGTAGGTACAGGGAAGGAAGGGGGAAAAGACTACAGATAAAGTAAGAACTGTGACTGCACAGTATGCAGAAACAAATGGTCAGAATGGATGACAATGTGATCCTTATCTATCAACATCTATTTTTTGTTCTGCAGCAAATTGTTTTTACAGATTGCTGTGACAGTATCCTAATGAAAATCTACTTGCTCACAAAAATGTAGGCTACTCCAGTACTGCAGATAATGTATTAATATGCTATAAGGTATCTTTTAAAAGGTAGACAAATGTAGAAATGAGATGATTTCATGTTCTGTTAGGGGGTTTTCTGTGTGTGTGTATGCTGATGTGACAGCATGGCAATTGTATCAATGCTGTATGCTTGAGTCCATTTGGCTTTTCTACTTCACAGTCATATACAATTGCTTACAGATTTATTTTATCATATGTTCTAATTTCTATATTTCCTTCTGTTCTTCTCTATTACTGATTCTATTCATCCCCTTCATCATTTATATTCTCACTTTCCCTGTACTTAGTTAGTGGTTAGGATATCCTCTGTCATTAGTCAGACAGGTTTTAAGAGAGAATTTTAAGTACATGTTGTGGTATGTCATTTCTCTTCCTTTGCAGCTCCACCACAACATGCTGCTACCTGAATGCAAAAGGAAAGAGAAAGCAGGGATCCTATCCAGCTCTGCATTAGCAGTAACCATGAGATTTAGAATAAGTCTAGCAACATCACACCTTCTGATCTAGAGGTTGGCTCTGCAGCAAAGAGACCAAGAATTCAAGTTGTAAAAAACTGTAAATAAATCTTTTTTATTTTATTATCTGATGCCTGTAACTTCATGTTTGTCAGAAAAGCTATGTGGTGATGTGTGCATGGTATTATGAAGGGGTGTGAGTGAAATATGTTTGAAGTAGCTTGTGTGCTAGAACAATGTGTTGTGATCGGTGAAGTGGACCCTTAGTCCAACGATGACTGATTAGGCCACCGTCGGTAGGCGAGGCCGGTCCTCGGAGTTGCAGGTAGAAACAATGAAGATCTGGATGCAGGCGCCCCCTGCAGGTCGTGTAATCCAGATGCTGGCGCCTCCAGCAGGTCGAGGAGCAAACCCCGAGGAACACTTAAGGAAGTTCAGTCCAATATTCGAGAGCCAGAGGTGTCCACAGCCAGGCCAAGGGTCGAAAGCCAGAAGGGTTCACAGCCAGTCCAGGTGTCAAGAGCCAGAGGTATCCGCAGCCAGTCCAAGGGTCGAAAGCCAGAAGGGTTCACAGCCAGTCCAGGTGTCAAGAGCCAGAGGTATCCGCAGCCAGTCCAAGGGTCGAAAGCCAGAAGGGTTCACAGCCAGTCCAGGTGTCAAGAGCCAGAGGTATCCGCAGCCAGTCCAAGGGTCGAAAGCCAGAAGGGTTAACAGCCAGTCCAGGGGTCAAGAGCCAGAGAAGGTACGTTGCCAAGCCAGGGATCGAGGAACCAGAAGTAACGTTAGCCGGACCAGGAATCAGCGCAGACAGACGAACAGGAATCAGGAACCAAGCAACTCAGGAGCCAAGAAGTCAAGGCAAGGTCTGAGGGCACAGACCTTGCTTAAATAGTCCCAGCCAATCAGGAAGCCGCAGGAAGACGCTGACTCACATCCTGTGAGTATTCCTTAAAGGCAGAGCCAGAGCCGCCCGCGCGGCCCTAGCAGCAGGTCAAGGGGCGGAGCCAAGCCGCGCGGAGAAGACGCCGCGGCCATGTTGGGGAAGCTGCTGCTGACGAGCCTCGTCAGCGTCGACGCTCCGTTCGGCCCCTGGGGACAGCGGTAGGTCCCGGTCGTGGCAAGCCGCGGCCGGTATTCATAACAGTACCCCCTCCTTTAGGCCTCCCCCTAGAAGGACTGGGCTTCTCCGGGTGGTCGGCGTGAAAAGCACGAAGAAGATCCTTGTCCAGAATATTAGCAGCAGGTTCCCAGGAGTTCTCCTCCGGCCCAAATCCGTCCCATGCCAGAAGGTACTCCCATCGGCGGCCACGTCTCCGAACATTGAGGACTTCCCGGACTTGATACGTCGCGTCGGGCTCCAGCTGGACGCGGGAGGACACAGGAACCTTCCGAGACGGCCAGCTGAGGAGCAGCGGTTTCAACAGGGAGACATGAAATCTGTTGTGGATGCGAAGAGAAGGAGGCAAGCGGAGCTGGTAAGTGACGGGCCCAACTTGCTGAGTCACAGGAAAAGGACCGATATACCGAGGTGCCAAACGCATAGAAGGAACCTTCAAACGAATATGTCGGGTGCTAAGCCACACCTTATCGCCAGGACCAAAGTGAGGAGCCGGTCTCCGATGCCGATCCGCAAAGTCCTTAGCCTTCCGTGCAGCAGAGCAGAGCATGTGGCGAGTGCGGACCCATAGGCGTCGGAACTGGGAGGCGGTGAGCTGAGCCGCCGGGGAGGGTACCGCCAAGGGCAGAGGCACCGGCGGCGTGGGTTGATAGCCAAAAACAACTTGAAAAGGAGAGGATCCAGTGGAGGAGCAGGAATGAAAGTTATGGGAAAACTCCGCCCACGGCAACAAGGCGGCCCAGTCATCCTGGCGGGCATTGACATACGACCGTAGAAACTGCTTGAGAGAGCGATTGGTACGCTCAACCTGGCCATTGGCTTGAGGATGGAAGGCGGTGGTGAAATCCAGCGCGATACGAAATTTGGCACACAGACTCCGCCAATAACGAGCGGTGAATTGGGGACCGCGATCGGAGGCAATGTGCAGAGGTAGGCCATGAAGGCGGAAGACATGAGACATAAACAGCTGAGCCAAACGAGGAGCAGAGGGGAGGGCGGGCAGGGGTGTGAAATGAGCCATCTTAGAGAACCGATCAATCACCACCCAGATAACCGTGTGTCCATCAGAAGCAGGCAGGTCAACCACAAAGTCGGTGGAGAGATGAGTCCAAGGTTTGGTTGGTACTGGTAGCGGTTGTAGTAGTCCCCACGGCTTCCCCACAGGACTTTTATGCTGGGCACAAACGGGACAGGAATCTACATATGCTCGAATGTCTTTGCACATCCCCGGCCACCAGTAAAAGCGTCGAAGGAGGTCCTGTGTTCTCTTACGGCCCGGATGTCCAGCAAATTGGGAATCATGACCCCATTTCAGTACCCGGTTGCGGAGTCTGCTGGGAACCACGGTTTTCCCCATTGGAACCGAAAAGGTAGCTGCAAGAACAATACGGGCCGGGTCGATGATATGCTGTAGGACGTCCTCACCATCCTCACAGATGAAAGACCGGGATAGCGCGTCCGCCTTGATATTCTTGCTTGCAGGTCGATACCGGAGTTCAAAATCAAAGCGAGAAAAAAAAAGTGCCCAGCGAGCTTGTCGCGGGTTAAGACGTTGGGCTTGTTGTAGGTAAGTCAGATTCTTATGGTCCGTAAAGATAGTGGTTCTGTGCTGGGCCCCCTCCAGCCATTGTCGCCATTCTTCCAAAGCAAGTTTAATGGCCAGTAATTCTTTGTCGCCAATAGCATAGTTGCGCTCCGCAGAAGAGAATTTTCTAGAAAAATACGAGCAGGGATGAGACGTACCTTTGGCATCTGTCTGGCTTAAAACTGCTCCGACTCCCTCGGTGGAGGCATCGACTTCAACTGTAAATGAGCGACTTGGGTCAGGATGGCGAAGACAGGGTTGCCGTAAGAAGGAATCCTTAAGAGCCTGAAAAGCGTCTACTGCGGCAGTGGGCCAGTTAGTGATATTAGCTCCTTTACGTGTGAGTGCAGTGAGTGGTGCAGATAATTGTGAAAAGTTCTTAATAAAATGACGGTAGTAATTGGCAAAACCAAGAAATCTCTGCAAGGCTTTAAGCCCCTTCGGTTGAGCCCAGTCCTGTATGCTTTTTATTTTTGTAGGGTCCATTTGGAAACCTCGGTTAGAAATAATGTAACCCAGGAACGGCAAAGACTTAGTTTCAAATATACATTTTTCCAGTTTAGCATACAACTGATGGTCCCGGAGTCTTTGTAATACTTGCAGCACGTGTTGACGATGAGTAGGTAAGTCCTTGGAGAAAATCAAAATGTCATCAAGATATACCACCACGCAAGTATGTAACAGGTCTCTGAAAATTTCATTAATAAAATTTTGAAAAACTGCAGGAGCATTAGTTAACCCAAACGGCATTACCAAATATTCATAATGTCCGTCTCTGGTGTTGAACGCGGTTTTCCATTCATCCCCTTCTAGTATTCGAACCAAATTGTACGCACCACGGAGATCCAGTTTGGAAAAAACTTGAGCTCCTTGCAGACGGTCAAATAATTCCGCAATGAGAGGCAAGGGATACCGATCTTTAATAGTAATAGCATTGAGACCCCTATAATCGATGCAAGGGCGTAAAGTCCCGTCTTTTTTTTCCACAAAGAAAAAACCAGCCCCCGCAGGCGAGGTGGATCGTCGAATAAATCCTTTTTGCAGATTGTCCTGAATATATTCAGTCATGGCTCGAGTTTCGGCAACAGACAGAGGATAGACGCGCCCACGCGGTGGTGCGGAACCAGGCACCAACTTGATTGTGCAGTCGAACGTCCGGTGAGGAGGCAAGGTATCGGCTGCTTTTTTAGAGAATACATCTGCAAATTGTTTATATGGAGGGGGCAGTTCCCCCAGAGTCGAGGCACAGATATAGTTGGAAGCGGAACTAGGGTCCTTCAAACAAGTCCCGGGACATTCAGGGCCCCATTGTGTTAGTCGTAAGGAAGTCCAATCAAATTGGGGATTGTGGCGTTGTAACCAAGGTATGCCTAATACCACAGGATGGATAGCTCTCTCCAAGACATAGAACGTGATTTGTTCAGAATGGTCCGGTGCAATGAAACAATCCATAGGCTCTGTTTGATGCGTAATCCTGCCGGGTAAAGGTTCCCCGTGAATGGAGGAAAGGACTAGAGGCGTTTGACAAGGTCGGACTGGAATCCGGAGTTCATCCACCAGGTTTTGCAGGATGAAATCTCCTCCGGCTCCAGAATCCACCAGAGCCAAGGTGGTAAATCCACGTCCGTTTATATGAAGCGTTACTGGTAGAGTGAGTGGGGGTTTTGGAGAGGAAATGCCCAGGGAAACGCCCCCCAAAGTCCCTAGGCCTTGAAGTTTCCCGGACGAATAGGGCAGGTAGCTAGGCGATGTCCGGAACCACCACAGTACAGGCAGAGCCCGGATCTACGTCGTCTCAGACGTTCCTCCGGAGTCAACGGGCCCCTTCCGAGCTGCATAGGTTCGTCCCTGGGAACCTCACAGGTAGGAGTCTCTCGAGGAGTTGAAGTGTTGGGTGGCAGGGCCTGGGAAAATGTAGGCCGTCTTCTCCAGTTACCACCCTCACGTGCTCTTTCTTGAAGTCTACGGTCGATCCTCGTGGCCAATTCAATGGTGCTATTCAAAGAAGCCGGAAGTTCTCGGGCGGCCAACTCGTCTTTGATCTTAGCAGACAGTCCTTCTAAATAAATTGTCCGAAGAACACTCTCATCCCAATGGAGTTCATTGGCTAACGTGCGGAAATCAATATTGTAATCCGTGAGAGACTTCCCTCCTTGACGTAGATGGAGTAGATCAGTGGCGGCAGCAGCTTGCTTCCCAGGTTCCTCGAAGGTAGTCCGAAATAGCTCCATGAATTGAGGGTAATTCTGCAACACTGGATCTGATCGTTGCCATAAAGGAGAAGCCCAGGTGAGGGCCTTGCCTTCCAACAGGGACAGAATGTAAGTGGTCTTGGTGATGTCATCCGGAAAGAATGGTGACTGCAGTCGGAAATGCATCGTGCATTGGTCTAAAAACCCCAGACAAAGACGAGGATCTCCGGCGTATCTTGGAGGTGCAGGAAGTGGAAGGACTGGACGGAGGTTGCTCGGTACTGGAAGTGAAGCAGGTGTGACCCGTGAGGCTGTGGCGGATACACCAGGCTGGCTGGCCACCACCGCATCAAGCCGGGCGTTGAGCCGCTCCATGGAGGCAGCCATGGATTCGAGCATACTCTGTTGCTCCATAATTTTCTGAGCCAGGCCGGGAATGGCTCGTAAGGCTGAGGCCTCTGCCGGGTCCATGGCCTTGACTTACTGTTGTGATCGGTGAAGTGGACCCTTAGTCCAACGATGACTGATTAGGCCACCGTCGGTAGGCGAGGCCGGTCCTCGGAGTTGCAGGTAGAAACAATGAAGATCTGGATGCAGGCGCCCCCTGCAGGTCGTGTAATCCAGATGCTGGCGCCTCCAGCAGGTCGAGGAGCAAACCCCGAGGAACACTTAAGGAAGTTCAGTCCAATATTCGAGAGCCAGAGGTGTCCACAGCCAGGCCAAGGGTCGAAAGCCAGAAGGGTTCACAGCCAGTCCAGGTGTCAAGAGCCAGAGGTATCCGCAGCCAGTCCAAGGGTCAAAAGCCAGAAGGGTTCACAGCCAGTCCAGGTGTCAAGAGCCAGAGGTATCCGCAGCCAGCCAAAGGGTCGAAAGCCAGAAGGGTTAACAGCCAGTCCAGGGGTCAAGAGCCAGAGAAGGTACGTTGCCAAGCCAGGGATCGAGGAACCAGAAGTAACGTTAGCCGGACCAGGAATCAGCGCAGACAGACGAACAGGAATCAGGAACCAAGCAACTCAGGAGCCAAGAAGTCAAGGCAAGGTCTGAGGGCACAGACCTTGCTTAAATAGTCCCAGCCAATCAGGAAGCCGCAGGAAGACGCTGACTCACATCCTGTGAGTATTCCTTAAAGGCAGAGCCAGAGCCGCCCGCGCGGCCCTAGCAGCAGGTCAGGGGGCGGAGCCAAGCCGCGCGGAGAAGACGCCGCGGCCATGTTGGGGAAGCTGCTGCTGACGAGCCTCGTCAGCGTCGACGCTCCGTTCGGCCCCTGGGGACAGCGGTAGGTCCCGGTCGTGGCAAGCCGCGGCCGGTATTCATAACACAATGACTATGTAATAGTGCTACTTGTGGCTTGTAAGTAATCTATGTGAGTCATGCTTGCTAATATAGCTGTACAATATACCAGCACTGTATAACACAGTTGTGCACAAAAGTTTAGTCACCCCTGTTCAAATTATATGTTTTAATGAATCTCCATGTGAACAGAGGCTGACACAACCTCTACAAAGCAAGAAGTTAAAACACAACATCTTTCTGCAATTGTTAATGCAAAATTACTATTTATTGGCTGATTTTAAAAGATTAAGTATAATTAAATAATGAATATGGTATGTGCAAAAGTTTGGACATCTTTTCAGTCAGTACTTTGTTACAAGTGCTTTGACAGAAATAACAGCTTCCAAACATTTCTTGTAGCCAGCTAAGAGTCTTCCAACTGTTGTTTTTGAAAAATTTTCCGCTGTTCCTTGCAGATCTCTTCTAGCTCAGAAATATTCTTTGGTCTCCTTGCATGCACTACCTGTTTGAGATCTCCCCACAGATTTTCAGTAATATTCAAGTGTGGGGACTGTGAAGGCCATTCCAAAACCTTTATTTTTCTTTCCTGTAAGTATTTCATACTTGATTTTGAGGTGTTTTAGATTTTTGTCTTGCTGAACTATCCAACCTCTTTTCAGTTTCAATTTCTTCAATGACTGGGACAGTAGCTTCTAGGATATGTTGATATTTAGTTGAATCCATTCTTCCTTCCACCTATACAACATTTCCTGTGCCACTGGCTGCTGTTGCGTCCTTGAACCCTTGGCCTGAGGTGGTATTGGCACCACCTGTGGGGGGAACCAGGCCAGATGGAAAGCAGAGGCCAGCTGGAGTTTCACCACTACCAGCCCACGTTCCCTGCAGGTTGAGCCCTGGGGTACTAGGGCTGGCTGGTCTAAGGTGGGCCTCTGCGTGGATGATCCCAGGGAGTTGGCGACCAGGAGAGAGAGGCCTGAGGCCGAAGCCAAGAACGGAGTTAGATCCAGTCCAATGGGCCAGGCGAGTGGCGGAGTGTGAGGCAAGTGGCGTAGTCAGGTCCGGTCCAGAGGTCAGAGGCAGGCAGCAGAATGCGTGGTCAGGTCTGGTCCAGAGGTCAGGCAGGAGGTCCATCCGAGGAAGCAAGGGACAAGCGGGAACTGGAACAAGGAGATCCAGAGCAGAAGCAGAGGCTGGAGAAGGGTGCAGGAACAGGAACTGGAACAGCAACTCAGGAACTTGAGCAAACAAGAGCGAGGAGACCCATTGCCAAGGCAAGCTCTGACTGTCAGAGCTTGCCTTATATACTCAAGGCTGGCAACGTCAGCACCAGGGGCCGTGGGAACTTTTCCTGCCATGGCCCCTTTAAATTCTGGCTGGTGACGCGCATGTGCGCCTAGGAGCAGGGGCCAAACAAGGCAGCTGCGACGGCAAGGGCAGCATTGCATCCTTCCTTCGCCGCAGCTGGGAGGCGGCCCATGCAGAGGTCGAGGCGCCGGCACCCCTCCGCCGAAGCAAGAAGGGCCACGGCCCGGGCCCAGTGCTGGGAGGTAGGAACAGGCTTCTTGAGACCGGGAATTGTAACAGCTACCACACAACCCCAAAGCATAGTAGATTCACTTTCCATGCTTAATGGTTGACAAAGTACTTTCTTCTCCAAATGTATCTTGTGTGGTTGTGAGGGAACAATTTTCATTTCATCAAGCCAAAGTGCTTTGTTCCAAAAAGAGTCAGGCTTACCAAAGTTTTGTTTTGCATACTTTAGAAGATGACTTTTGTAATAAAATTGTAGACAAGGTTTCCTTCTGACATCTCTCCCATACAGATCATTGTTATGTAAGCAACACTGTACTGTGGGCCTCTGGACAGCTACTCCAATATCAGATAAACTTTTCAGCCTGATGTTTACAGAGATATGTGGGTTCTGTTTTGCAGATCTAACCAGTTTTTGGGAAGCTCTATCAGAGATTTTTCAGATCATGTTAACTTTAAGAGTTCCATGTAACTTAAATTTCTTAACAATGTTTCTAATAGTTAAAATTGCTAGCTGGAAGTGTTAAGAGATATTTTTATAGCCTTCCTCTGCTTTGTAAGAGTGAATTATCTCCACTTTCAAATGCTCAGACAGCTGCTGTTTAGAGGAGCCCATGGTTGTTGAATATAGACAGAACAATCACAACCTGAGAGGTTAGAAAGGTCAGAGTCTTATTCAATAGAGCAGAGCTCTCCAAACTTTTCATGTTGGTGACACACTTTTTAGACAAACAATTTCGGGACACAGTAATTCAGTCTACTAGCAAACCAGAGGTTAAAGGTTAAACAAACGAAATGTATTTCGACAATTTATGTATGTTTCCTTAAATATATACATAATAAAATGTTTCACGACACAACCTATCTTGTGATATATATAACATAATATATAATATATAACATATATGTTATATATATATAACATATATATGTTATATATATGTTATATATATAACATTAAAAATATATAACATTCCAAGATTAATGTTATTGTTATAATTTATGAGTAACAATAATAAAACAAAGTTATTGTGTTATTCAATTTACCTCTTTAATGAGATATATGAGCTTGATGGGATGAACACAGCTTTTGAATATTTGGTGTTAATAAAATAGTCCAAAGGGTCTTCTGCGTAATTTTAAAAAGCTGGCCAGTTTCACACTATATAATTATTTGATAGCCTCATTCAACTAATTCTATATGGCTATGAGAGTGAAGTCTGGAATTTATATGAAGGGACAGAATGTCAATATAAATCCTGCACCTCCAGTTCTGTAACTCTGTGCATCCACTGAAATTCCCCCAAACAATGGAGCTTGGATGTTTCCCTTACAGCTCATCATACTAACAGCTATTTTCAAATTCTGGTGTCACCTCACAGTAACAGCAGCACAAACACCTTCCAATGCCAGGCACATTGTGAACTAACACAAAACCTCGCAAAAAAGACACTCGAAATCTATACTGCAATCCCATTGTAACATAACAGTAATAACACCAAGGACTCAAACAAAATAACCCTACCTGAGAAAAAGCAAGGATAAATATTACAATGGGTCCTCGAATACCAATGCACCACCTACTGAGGAAACAAAACAAACCAGATTGCTATAGATCAATATGCTAGCAGAAACTCTCATCATGGTCACACACACAGAGCAGAGACAGACCCTCACCAAATACAGAATACAAAATAAAGGAGCACAAATTAGAAAAAAAACTGAAATGGAAACCCCAAGAAGCCAGTCTCTGTGTATTAACAATGGAAAAACAGAACCACCATTCCTCATAAAACAAATAAAATCAAGAAACATAAAGCATCAGTTACAATAGTAAAACCATACTAATAAAAGAATATTTTAAAACTACTAATAAATAGAATTTCTATTAATTAAAATCATTTACATTTTTTACAATTTCCCAAACACCAATAAAATATTTCAAAACAGCACATATATCAAATAACACCCAATAAGTAAAACTAATAAGGATTTTAAAAAGCCCTGCTGTCCATACATGGGAGCTCTTGATTTCCAGTCACCCTGATATTGTCAAGGGTTAGGAGGTTATCCTCTCTCTTTCTCATACTTACATGTCCATTCTATCTCACACATACACTGTCACATACATATACATTCATGCTCTTATACCCACCATAACCTCTCGCTCTCACAGACACTGACACACTCTCAGGCTCTAAGATACTCTCTCCCCCTCCACACACCCACACACACACACAAACTCTTACTCCCCTGGATTTTCTCATACACACTCATGCCCTCACTCTCTCTGGCTCCCTCACATATACACAAACACACACACCCAGGCAAGTTCCCAATCATTCTCGCACAAACACACACATCCATGCAAGCTCCCAGTCATTCTCACACACTGAAACTGACCCCCAGGCAGGCTCCCATTCATTTTCACACCACTCCCTCACCATCCCCCAGGCATGCACACATTCATTCTCACACACACAGACCCCCAGGCAGGCACTAATTAATTCTCACACACACATACACCACACACAGGCAGGCACCTATTCTCACACATACAAACCCCAGGAAGACATCCATACATTCTCATACACAAACACACCCTCAGGCAGGCACCTATGCATTCACACACATACACCCCCAGGCAGACTCCCATTCACACATACACCCCCAGGCAGATTCCCATTGTTTTATTATTGTTACTCAAATTATAAAGGCAGACCCCCTCTCTTTCTTTTGCCAGCAACCTCAGAGCCTCTCTCATTCCTCTGCTGCCACTGTCACTGATGCTGCATGGCTATTGGGGAGGCGCTGATTGCTGCTATTGGCACTGAAGCCCATTCTGCTGCCTCCTCTGTGCAGGCCCCGTGGGTTTCTACTTCCTCCATGTTGATCTCTTACATTGTGAGATCCGCATAGAGAAAGTGCTACTCTTGTACATTACCAAAGATTACATGTGCCAATCAGTAAAAAGTAATTTTATTTTTTTTACCTTTGCTGTCTGATCTTAGTTTTCTAATCGGTTGGTCCCAGGCTTTTTTGTTCCACCTCCCCTTTCTTATTTTTTTGCCAATTCCTTTCATATTGTCTTTTTTTCTATTTCTTTTCTCTCCATCTATCTTCTTCCCTCAAACATACAGTCAGGTTCTCATTCTCACATGCTTTCTCTCTCTCTCACAAACACATAGGCTCTCACTGTCACATGCTCTCTCTCATACAATCATTCATACACAGTCTCTCTCTTGCACATGCTGTCTGATTCTCACACACCCAGGCTCTCTCTCACTCCCACATGCTGTCTTGCTCAAGCACAGGCTCTCACTGTCACATGCTCTCTCTCATACAATCATTCATACACACAGGCTCTCACTGTCACATGCTGTCTCTCACACACACACACACACACAGGCTCTCACATGCTGTCTCTGCAAACATTCAGGTCCTCACTCCCACACACAATCTCTCAACTCATCTCATACACACACAGACACACAATCTCTCAACTCATCTCATACACGTACACAATCTCTCAACTCATCTCATAAACACACTCTACGGGCCCTCAGCCTCTCTCTTACCTCTGGGCCTCCTCTTCATGGGTCGCTGCAGGATGGGCTCTGCAGCAGCCCTGATCTTCTCAGGCCGATCTGCGGCGGCGGCGGCCCTGATCTTCTCAGGCTGATCCACTGTGGGGACCCTGCTACCGGGCCTCCTCCTCTTCTCAGCCTGCTGCAACAACGCTGCTCCTCTTCTGCACACGGCTGATGCTCCTCTTCGTTCCTGCCCGTGCGGCTCCGGCAACATTTTTCTTCCGGGGCCACGTGGGCAGGAAGGAGGAGGAGCACCTGCACGTTTAGACGTGACCTTTTTCTTCGGGCCGTGGTGACGTGAGCTCAACCACGGCCCTGCCGATCTTCCTGCTGTGTGTCTCCAGCACACAGCACAGCGATACTTCACTGCTCAGCCGCCAGTGGGATGAGGTCACCGGCGGCCGCATTGGCTCCCACTTGCCGGTGTGTCATGTGCACCGGGCTTGCGCGACACACCGGCACACTGCAGGCGACACACTAAAGTGTCACGACACACACTTTGGAAAGCTCTGCAATAGAGGAATCTTCCTCATCCAACTAGATGAAGGCCTAAAGAGGCAATCAACTTTTTGGGCCTTATTAACAACTTTAAAAAAATAAAAGTAGTAATGAATCAACTAGAAGGGTGTCCAAAAAAGAAAGATGTTTAACTTTGTACCATGTAGAGGTTGTGTCAGTTTCTGTTCACTTAGTCATTAAAATATACAATTTGAATGGGGTGCCTAAAGTTTTGAATTCAACTGCATCTTCTGATATTCATACAATTGTTAGACACATAATACTGTGAATGTTTAAGAAGATGAGAGGCAAAACGTGAAAAAGGGGTTGCAACCATGTAGAAAGTGGGGGGAAGTGAAAGTATGTATATGTGAGGTGTAACCGATAGCATATGAGAGGAAGTAAAGATGTGAATGTAATGAAAACTAAACTTCCAATAGAAAAACAAGATAGATTACATATTTTATTTAAAAATGTAAGTGTATGGGTAGGTCAAAATATCTTTTAAAAGGGAAGCACCATGATCCCAGAAAGGTAAAGTAACTCTGATCCTTTATATTTCAATCTTTTTTATTGCTTTTTTATATTACATATAAATGCTCAGCAATGGTGAGTTTTTATCCATCACCAAGTTACTACAAAATAATACATTATCAGTAAATGAAAACCCAAACTTCCCAGTTCTCCCCCACCACCACCACCACCTTCCCTCCTAGATCCTCTTTCTATAAGGATCATCCTTCAAGGCAACCAATAATACTATTGCTAACAGCATTCTAATAATAGAACATCATCTTGGACAATTTTAGAGTCTTTAAAACTAAAGGAAGGTTAGGAAAAATGATATTGGTGTTTTCTGACAACAGTCTAAAAATAGGGTATACACTGATATATTTCCTATTTTTTTCCAAAGTGCAATAAAAAAAAAAAAAAACAGTTTTACAGTATCAAAATTGGTCCCATAGATCATGGGTGTCCAACTCCAGTACTCAAGAGCCATAAACAGGCCTGGTTTTCAGGAAATCCACATGAGATATATTGCATGCACTGCCTAGTTTTTAAGTCCTATGCAATAAAGCTTAATGTGTATGGTAAGAGCCTTTCTGAATACTACAAATAGTATGCTATACAATAAGACTTTAATATCCACATTAAGATAGTCCCTCAATACATTAGCATGTACCCAAATATAAATGAGAAAATATCATATGCAAATAAGGCCTTAACATTTGCACAGTAAATATCATGATATGCTCTCCTCATATACTATTTACAGTGGTCTCGATAATGACAAAAATGTAACACCTGCAGGTGTTACATTTCTGGTGGGCTTGTTACTGGGAAATCCGCCATGTTAATAGTCCCAAAGTAAAACAGATGGTTAAGAGGACGATTTCCTCATCACAACCTCTCAAAGAATGTGTTGACTCTCTCCCACACCCCCATATCAATGACAACTCCCTCTCCTCTACCTCACAGAGCAATTACATAACTTCCTCCAAGGGTTACCTGCGCTTCCAAATGGACCCCTACCATTCCAGAAGTTCCCTTTTCTTTGCTGGAAGGAGGGAGTGCAGAGTTCTGCTGTGCTGGCACAGCTGCCAAACTTCAAATGACACTACCTAGCAGAGTTATGGCCATACCGGGCTATAAATTGTTAAGGAAGGACAGAGAGAGCAGAAAAGAGGGAGGAGTGTCTCTTTATGTCAGAAACAATATCCAAGCATCTGAGCTTCAAGGAAATAGACTTAGTTTTTGGGTAATGGCCAGGTTCTTATGGCCTGGATTGGCCACTGTTGGAAACAGGATGCTGGGCTTGATGGACCCTTGGTCTGACCCAGTATGGTATGTTCTTAAGGAAGATGGGTCAAAGAAGCAGCACTATGGGCCGACCTAAAAAAAGATGATGGGGCATCCATTTTTATTGAAGTGGTTTACAGGCCTCCAAATTAAATGGAAGAACTTGACAGAGATCTGGTTGAAGACATCCAAAAGATGGTAAAGAAGGGAGAAGTGGTGCTTGTTGGAGATTTTAATCTGCCAGATGTAGACTGGAGAATCCCTTCTGCAGAATCTAACAGTAGTAGAGAGATAGTGGATGCCCTGCATGGGGCTCTGTTCAAACAAATGGTAATGGAACCCACGAGGGAGGGAGCTATACTCGATTTAGTGCTCACTAATGGACATAATGTCTTTAATGTCCAGGTGGGTGCCCACCTCAGCACCAGTGATCATCAAACGGTATGGTTTCATAACGCAAATAGGAAAAGGAGAAGTCGCACGAAGACCTGAGTTTTGCAGTACAAAAACACGGACTTTGTTGAAATGGGTAAGTACCTGGAGGAAGAACTAGAAGGCTGGGAGAACAAGAGAGAGATGTGGAACAACAGTGGGCCAAACTAAAAGGAGCAATTATCAAAGCAACTAATCTATATGTTAGAAAAGTAAAGAAAAACAAGAGAAAAATGAAACCTATCTGGTTCTCAAAGGAGGTGGCTGATAAAATAAAAGCTAAAAGAACGGCATTTAAGAAATATAAAAGATGTTCTTATGTTCTTAAGATCCCAAAGGGAGGATCACAAGGAAGAATATCTGGTGGAACTAAGAGAGACAAAGAAAGTAATCAAGACAGCAAAAAGTCAAGCTGGAAGAAAGGACTGCCAAAGAGGTAAAGCGAGGTGACAAACATTTTTCAGATACATCAGAGAAAGGAGAAAAGTCCAAAGTGGTATAGTGAAATTGAAAGGTGAAAAGGATCAATGTGTGGAGAGAGACAAAGAAATGGCAGAAATATTAAACGAATACTTCAGTTCAGTGTTCACCAAAGAGGACCCTGGAGAAGGACCGTTGCAAGTTAACAAGAAACTGGAGGGGAGTGAAGTAGATGAAACTCCGTTTACAGAAGAGAATGTATGGGAAGAGCTAGGAAAACTGAAAGTGGACAAAGCCATGGGGCCTGATGAGGTTCATCTCAGGATACTGAGGGAGCTCAGAGATGTGCTGGCGGGTCCGCTGTGTGACCTGTTCAATAGATCCCTAGAAACGGGAGTGGTGCCGAGTGATTGGAGAAGAGCGGTGGTAGTCCAACTTCACAAGAGTGGGAGCAGAGAGGAGGCTGGAAACTACAGGCCGGTTAGCCTCACCTCGGTGGTGGGAAAAGTAATGGAGTCACTGCTGAAAGAAAGAATAGTGAACTATCTGCAGTCAGAAGAATTGCTGGACTGGAGGCACCCTGGATTCACCAGGGGAAGGTCCTCTCAGATAAATCTGATTGACTTTTTTGATTGGGTGACTAGGGAATTGGATCGAGGAAGAGTGCTCGATGCCATCTACTTGGATTTCAGCAAAGCTTTTGATACAGTCCCGCACAGGAGGCTTGTGAGTAAAATGAGAAGCTTAGGAGTGAGTGCTGAGGTGGTGGCCTGGATTGCAAACTGGTTGACGGACAGAAGACAATGTGTGATGATAAATGGAACTTACTCTGAAGAGAGAGCGGTGTTAAGCGGAGTGCCACAAGGATCAGTGTTGGGATCGGTCCTGTTCAATATCTTTGTGAGCCACATTGCGGACGGGATAGAAGGTAAGGTTTGTCTTTTTGAGGATGATACTAAGATCTGCAACAGAGTGGACACGCCGGAAGGAGTGGAGAGAATGAGACAGGATTTAAGGAAGCTGGAAGAGTGGTCGAAGATATGGCAGTTGAGATTCAATGCCAAGAAGTGCAGAATCATGCATATGGGGTGTGGAAATCCGAAAGAACTGTATTTGATGGGGGGCGAAGGGCTGATGTGCATGGAGCAGGAGAGAGACCTTGGGATGATAGTGTTTAACGATCTGAAGTAAGTGAAACAATGTAACAATGCGATAGCTAAAGCCAGAAGAATGCTGGGCTGCATAGAGAGAGGAATATCTAGAAAGAGAAAGAGAAAAGAGAAAGAGAAAGAGAAAGGAATATCTAGTAAGAGAAAGAGAAAGTAAGAGAAAGAGAAAGGTGATCCCCTTGTACAGGGCCTTGGTGAAGCCTCACCTGGAGTACTGTGTTCAGTTCTGGAGACCGTATCTCCAAAGGGACAGAGACAGGATGGAGGCGATCCAGAGAAGGGCGACCAAAAAGGTGGATGGTCTTCATAAAATGACTTATGAGGAGAGACTGAAGAACCTAAATATGTATACCCTGGAGGAGAGGAGGAGCAGAGGTGATATGATACAGACTTTCAGATACTTGAAAGGTTTTAATGATCCATGGTAAACAACAAACCTTTTCCGTTGGAAAAAAAATGAGTAGAACTAGGGGTCATGATTTGAAACTCCAGGGAGGAAGTCTCAGAACCAATGTCAAGAGTATTTCTTCACAGATAGGGTGGTAGATGCTTGGAATGCCCTTCCGGAGGAAGTGGTGAAGACTAAAACTGTGAAGGATTTCAAAGGGGCATGGGATAAACACTGTGGATCCATAAAGGCTAGAAGATGAGAATGAAGAGAAGAGCCATGGGGGTGGCTTGCTGAAATGGAGGCTACTATCTGGTAATTATTACCCTTACTCAAAAAGCCTTCACATGGTTAATGCAACTCCAACATTGCTCTCTGCTTCAATGGCAAGGGGAAATGTGGAAAAGAGGATTTGCATTCAGACAACAACCAACAAGGACTGAACTACACAGTCTGGGTAAACAAATAAGTGTGGGGGTAGCTTGCTTATTGCGGCAGTTACTACCCTAAACCAATTAAGCCTGATACTTCACTTTGAATGCATATACAGCATTGCTCTCTGCTTCAATGGCAGGGAGAAATGTGGAAAAGAGGATTTACATTCAGACAACATCCAACAAGGCATGGATCTGTGCAGTCTGGGTAAACAAGTTTGATGCGGTGGTTACTACCCATAACCATTAAGCCTTATGCTCACCTTTGATGCAACTCCAACATTACTCTCTGCATCAATAGCAGGGGGTGGCAAGAAATTTGAATCAAACAGTTACCAACAAGGGCCCTGAACTTGTTGGTCGGTGAAACAGATAAGTATGGGAAAATAAGTGTGGGAGCTGGCTGGGCAAACTGGATGGGCCAATTGGTCTTTTTCTGCTGTCATTTCTATGAGCTTCACTATGTATCAAACAGCTTGGTGGCATCATTTCCAGTTCAGCAGCCATGTCATCAGGAGGTCTGTACAGCCTCTCTTGCAGATAAAGGGGCAACTCAAGAATGGTAAATATCCACTGTGGATGGGTGGATCTTGGGTAGCTCAAAGAAAGGGTGATATCATTGCTTCAGAAAGGAGCTGAGGGGATACCCCAGAGGAGACTAGCTATTAATGCTAGGGAGACAAGAGGTAGGAAGGAGATATCTTGGAGGAGGTCATCCACTGATGCCAGGAGATGCCTGGGAAGCTTGTCATTGATACCAGGGAATGGGACTGGACTAGTAATTAATGCCAGGGAGCAAGAGGAAGCAAGTATCCTGGGGGATATAGTCACTCATGCCAGGGAGTGGTTGGTGTACCTAATAACTTTTGATTTCCAGTCTCCCTGAGAATGTCATGGATTTGGGGGAAGTCCTGGACCTGCAGCTGGAGCATGCGCCAAACTCTTTCACATATACACACAATACTAACACACTTATATGTTCATTCTCATACTTTTTCACACATATACATGCTCACTCTCACACCTGTCATTCTCCCACACTCTCATATACACGCTCACTCTATAAATCACACTCACACCAATAATCAAAGCAAACTATCTGCATAGCTTTGTTTATTGCCATGGGAAAAAGTGCCCACAGATATTTACATCTCCTTTTTCTGCAGATACATTTTCCAGGCAAAATTAACACTACTGCCTCCTCTGACCAAATCTCCACCTGTGGGAATGCCTCCAAAGATATGTGGATAAAAGTTTGCACACTTTGGAACAACTTGCATTCTTTTATCTACATACAGGGTGAGCAATTTTCAAAATGCTCATTTCCATAGGCAAAACATGTTTTACACACAGAAAAGACTTTGTATATTGCCCTCATTATTAGCAGACATTAGGGTGGAACTAAAGAGCAAAGTATGAATCTGCCAGGATACACTGCACCATAAAATAAACTGTACAGTACAGTACTAAATACATCTCACAATTCTATACATTACAAAAATAAAATGAAACAATCTATAATCACCGTTGCCATTATCTTTTATCCTCTAGCAGAATGGATGTATACTGAAAGATTAGATGTTATTTTTATGCAATGTAAATTGACCAATGTCTATGTGAAAACTTGGGCAATATTTTTTTAATTAATGCCAAGTTCTCTGCAAGAGTGATTCAGATCTATAGGTTTCTCTAAGAAATGGAATATTACTTTCATTGTTTATGTGGTGTGCTTTCTTTATTTTATTTTTGATTTGCTTGGTATGAATGTGGTGAAGCGAATGAGTGCCTTGTGTTGTTATGTAACATATGCATTACATTGTGTTATATGGTTGAAATAGGTTGTGGGTACATTTCTGACTTTTTTATACACTTTTTTTGTACTCTAATTTCTTTCTATAATTACTGAGCTGTGGATTGTACCTACAATTGTATAAATAAGTAGGTAAGTAAATAAATAAATAAAAACCATACTCATTCAAAATGTTCAAGGCAAGTAATCCAGTATATAAAATGAAAATAACATTTCTTTTACCTTTGTTACTTTTTCCTCCTCTCTGATCTTGTCTGTCTTGATTCTCCTTTCCATTCTGTATCACTTCTCCCTTTTCTTTCTCTTCTTCCCTTCCATCTGTCGAACATCTTTCTTTCATCTCACTTCTTTCCATCTCCTTTTTCTCTGTATCTCTGTACTTCATCCTACATATTTTTTCCTTCAACTCCTCCCCTCTGGTTCCCTTCTCCATCTTTCCATCTCCACCTCAAATCTCCAACTTTCCCCCTCCACTATCCTCTATTAGTCACTGTCTCACACCTCCATCTCACTATGTCTTCCTCCAGTCGGAATGTCTCCTCTGTTCCTTCCTTGTGCTATTTCCTTATTTTATTTATTTATTTATTTATTTATTTAACTTTTATTTACCGACATTCGTGAAACACATCATACCGGTTTACAAAGAACTCAGGCGGAAAATACATTAAAACAATATAACAATATAACAATATAACATTAATAACAGAATCAAAATTCAGAGTACAAAATGAACCAAAAAAGGAGCAATAACAAAAGAGGAATAATAGAAGAGGGGAAGGAGGGGGGATGGGGAGGGAGGGGAGGGAGGGAGGGTAGGGGTGCGGGAGGGGAAAAGGCATATCTAGATGAAGTATAACATAAAAGCCAAAAGATAACATAGATTAGAGGGAGACTATGTACAGTAGAAAAATGTACAGGTACTATTAACTTAAATAGTACTACGGTGGAGTTGGAAAACCGGCCATGTTAGTTGGGCGGCGGTGTTCACTAGGATATAGATTATTTAACGGGAAGCTCAATCTTGTCTCTTCTGCTTTTCCCCTCACCTCTCACTCCAGCAGATCAATCAGGACCCAGCACAGACTGTGAGCTGGAGAGGAGCAGACATCCCTGAACCCAAAGTAAACTAGTCCTCTGGCTGAGGTAAGTACAGTTGCAGACGGCATAATCAGCTTCTCAAGCAGGGAGCAGGCAGAGACAGCGAAATCAGCAAGTGCTTCTCCATCAGGCCTCTCCTCTCACCAAAAGGGCCTAGAAAAAAAGAGCCAGGCTGAGTCTTTTCCTGTTCCCGCACACCCCCACTACATTGAGAGGTTAATTCTGCTGCAGCTGCTAAGACGACTACCCTCAGAGCAGTCCCTGAACGCCAATAAAAAAAAAAAAAAGAAAGAAAGGTAATACTGCTGGATCCCCATTCTCTTCCTCCTCGTGGCTGCATGGCTCGACAGATATTCTCCTGCTTCCAGCTGTGTGGGCCCGACAGTCTTCTCAGCCGAGCATCCAAGTGATTTATTTTCTTCCACAATCTGCTTCTGCAGCAGGACCCAAAGTTTTCCCAACGTTGGCTTGGAGACTTAGAAATTCCTTTAGAATTCCAGGTCAAATCCAGAGAGTTCCCAGGTACGGTGGTTAGAACATTCTTTATGAAGGGGAGTGTGAGGCAAGATTGTAAGATTGTGCAGGACCAGACTAGGAGCCTGGTTCCCTATAAATCCCCTAGAGGGAGAATGGCTATGGGCGGGACCCTGCTGGGCAGGAGATGCTTGGAGTTCGTGCCCAGTACAGGGGAGGATAAGGTCCTGAGCCAGCAGGAAGAGAATGGGCCCCATGGATCTGGGAGCTCCAGACCTCTATCTTGGAGAGGGTAGGCAGAATTCTGGGAAGTGCCTAAGGATCTGTGAAGGTGGGCAGACTTCTGAGAAGTGCCTAAGAGTTACTGTGGAGAATAGGCAGACTTCTGGGAAGTGCCTGATTAGCTGACACAGTAGTCTTTGTGTTTAGAACTCTGTTTACCAATCCTGACTATGTTAAGTGGGGCACTGTAAATAAAATGTACTGAAGTTACAGAAGAGTCAAGAGCCACATATGATGTTCTCATGGGATCCTTCTAAGCAAGGCACAGAGGGAAGAACCAGTAGAAAAGACTGAGGTAACGACATTTTTTTTTTTGGTCAGCACTGCTGAGGGAGGTGTGGCTCTGGGAGCAAGACTGCAGAAGGAAGGGAGTGGAGCTGCTGGGTAGCTCTAGGGACATACAGAGTGAAAAGGAAAAGTTTGTTGAAGAAGAAAAGCAAGTTTGTTGGAAAAATTTGTTGAGAGAGTGTGGCTTGGGAAGCGCACTACAGAAGGCAATTGATCTGGTGGGGCTCTGGGAGCACACAGATGGAAGAGAGAAAAAAGCTGTTTGAAAGAGGAAAAGTCTGGTTAATTGGGCTGCCTACCAGAAGCAGCTGAAGAACTGGGTGTCTCTCTGCAGATCATTGGAGCCCTGCAGCACTGCTAATTGTTGAGTCCGTCGATTGCAGACGGCTGCGACCGCTCTGCCTTACCTCTTTTCTACCCTTTTCCTCCTCCTTGGGCAAGATGGCTGCCTCCGGTGCCGAGTGCCGAAACCCTCGGCGTCTCCAATTCAGCATGGGCGTCCCAGTCTGCCATGCTCCTTCCTGTGGCCTCCTAGGGCGCGCGCACGCACGTTGCCTACACCTCGGGGGCGTCCCCACCGCATGACGTCAATACCTCCATGAATTTAAGCCTCCGCTACGCTACCTACTTTGAGTTAGCAAGGACTTCGGTTTAGCTACTCTGACCGCTCTAAGCTGCTCACTTAGACGCCTCACTACCCTCCGGGGAATCTCCCTCCTGACGAAGCTCTAGGCACCTGCCCACTGGGAGCCTCTCGCTTCCAACTACCCTTCGGGGTTTCTACTAACTTGACAACCGCTCCTCGGGGGTCTCTCTCTTTATTTCAGGATCTTCTGTACTATCAGGTACTCGCTCCTCAAGGGCCTACCAGTCCAGTGTAACCTGCACCACGGACCTTTGGTCCCACCATCTTCATTGCCAGGAAGACGCTTGCACTACGTTCCAGTGAGCACCTCTACGATCCGGTTCTCCAACGCCACCCACCAGGCTCAGTTTATCCTGCACCGCAGATTCCTATCTACCTTGAACATCTAGGTGAGACTTCTACATCTGAGTCTGTCAGTACGTTTCGGCACCTTGCCGGACTCCAGTGCCTTTCCTTCCTGCCTCATACCATCTATCTACAGCAGTACAATAAAGCTTTCCACCTACAAGTGTCCGCTCTCTGCGTTTAGCATATCGCTGTGGTTCCCCACGGGGCCCCTCCCCATAGGAGGAGTCATCTCCACTGCGACTAAGGGTCCACACAATGCCACAAACACAGCACTAATCTGCAGAGCACAGGAAAAAAAACAAAACCCAAACTGCTTTAAATCCAGAGAGAGGTATAAGGGGTCTGTTAGGGAAGTGAGTTGGGGGGGTTTCTACGGAGACTAAAGGGGCTAGCCCTGTCTCAAGGTAGGGAAGCAACAAAAGTGTAGCCACAGCTGGTCAAGCAGGATTTCTTTTGTTTTGGGGGGGGTGAGTTTGAGAGACAGAAAAAAACAGAGAGGAAAAGTGGAAGGAAACTGTTGTGTTCTGGGCTGGAGCAGGGCATGGCCCAGCAGAAGAGAAACTGCTAGAAGGAGCAGCTGCTGGAAGATGAGATACCCTAGTGTGGGAATTGCCCACTCTAGGGCTGTTCTATCAAGCAGGGAGAGGATATACATGGTTTTAGTCTGATCATTTGGGAACAGCGGGGCCTATAACTGGAAGTGCATTTTGCACTGATTGAAGAATCCCCAACACAGTTTTGGGTCTCTGGCATACCAGGTGGTGCCAGCAGTTGAGTGACAAGTAGGCTGGACACTAGAAGAGTTGTTGGCTCCACTACAGGTGGAGACTGTGTGGCAGATGTAGACAGGGCATCCAATCACGTGACAAGATTGTCTATAGCCTCAGCCATGAGCTCCAGAGAAGCCTAATGTTCCTCTGGCTAGCGAGTTAGCTCAGGGATAGCCTGTAGCACTGTCCATAGCCTCAGCAACCTATTGTATATGTGGACCGAGGCAGGATTGGCTCTACCTATACAGAGGAGCCCTGCAGGTTCCCCCTGTCAGCAGGCAGACCCAGACTAAGCAGAAACCAAACTGGGGCTTTGCCTATACCAACCCACATGCCCCTCGGATGAGCCTAGGTGAGGTCTCTGCTGATGGCAGAAGAGTAGATCCGATATCAGCTAGGGTCGTAAGCAGGCGGTGGTCAAGCATATCTGAGGTCCAGGCAATGGTCAGAGGCTGGCAGCAGTCAGGTGTATCTGAGGTCCAGGTAATAATCAAGTCAAAAGTCCATCCAAGGGAGGAGACAAGGGATAGATAGGCAAGGCAGGAAAGCAAGGACAAGAACAGGTAGGGGCAAGGCCAGAGACAAGCTGGCAAAGAACTGAAGACAAGGCTGGAACGAAGAAGTAACACGCACTACAATGATGTAGCTGGAATGTTGCTGAGGCAAGTTGAGACTGGAGTATTGCCCTTTTATTGGGCCTTGGCACCAGCCAGGTTTTCAAGATATCCATAGTAAATGGGTTTCCAATGTATGCAAATTTATCTCATGCATATTCATTGGGGAGAACCTCAAAACCTGACTGGCTGTGAGGTCCCCCAGGACAAGTTTAGAAAACCTTGATATAGACATCTCTTATGAGTGTGAAAAGGCTCTTCTAAGCAGGTTCAAGAATGGAGTCTGTACTACTTCTCTGTGTAATCACACACACGATTACAGCATTAGTCTGAAATGGATACTAGTCATTCTAGAACTGATGCAAAGCTAAATGTAATAGTGAACAATTTTGTCATCTCCATCCTTCATAAGTGTTTCTCATAAATATGAAAACAATGTTCGCTGATGGTTTTAGTCCTGATACAAAAGTTAAAACCGATCTCACCAGACCCCATAATTAAGATCCTTTAAACTACTGCAATAAAATGGCTTTGATTAGAAATCAATACATGAAAAAGTTTCACTAAGCATTAAACAAATACATGAAACCAATAACTGAAAAATAATTTTCTTATTTCCAAAATTTGTACAAGGAGTTAACAAGTTAAACAGATCCTAAAAGAATTTAATTACAAACAAACATACAAACTGTTAAGGAAGCTAGACCTAGCTTATTAGAAAGAAATGTACTAAGCATGTTCCTCAGACACGAAAATGAAAGAAATCAATTAATACATCAGGGTCTAATGTATTTTTCTTAGGACACCAAAAGAACTTCTCATTTTACTTTTGAAACAAATGACAAATGGGATCACTTACTCACCTTGGGCCAATTTGTTAAGCTTTTTTCTTTTTTTTACATAGGCACAGAATGGGGAAAAAAAAGCCTTAGTAAATGAGGTCTTTAGATTTTGAAGAACCAAAATTACAAAAGAATGTGTTCCTAGTCTCTCTTCTTAGTGGATGTTAAATTGATTTGTGTCCCAGTGATACACTGTTGGAGCTGCTAAGTACTGTTAAAACAAGTTGAAAAGTGCATGCTACAGGCTTGTTTCCTGGAACTCACCTCTCCTCTTTCCCCCTTAGCCCAACAAAACATGGCAGTCTATTTCAAATAATGTCAGCACCTCCAACATTCTGGTGACAGCATCCAGAGTGATGACACAAAAACCCCACTTCTCCCTTCTCTGGCAACAACAGTGAAAGCAGCTACATGGACTTCCGCTACTTCTCCCATTCTGGTCTCAACTTCTCTGACATGCAGCATACGTGGCTCTTCAGTATAAGTACATGACTGTGCATATGCACAGCCCCTCATACATAGACAGACTGACCAATGGACATACTCTCCCAAACAGGCACTCTCACTTCAGTGAAGCACACCTAAAATGGGGTGGGGGACTGATAGCTATTAAACAAGCAAACTCATTACTATGATCCACTTTTTCATTCTGATTTCTATAATTCTGAGGAGCTATTAATGTTGAAAGTTTTTGAAAATTCCTCTTACTTGGCCATCCCTACCTTTATGAGCCTGATGAAATTGTTGTGTCTGTGGACCCTGGTGCTGAAGTGAGATTGGCTCTACCTGCAGGGAGGAGCCCTGCAGGTTCTCAACATCAGCAGGTGGACCCAGGTGAAGCAGAGACCAGTCAGGAGCTTCACCTTTACCAGCCCACGTTCCCCTTGGGTTAAGCCTTTGGGTGCTGGGGCCAGCAGAACTTAGACAAGGGACTCAGGTGGAGATAAAGGGTACAGAGAATGAGCTTGATGCCGTAGTCATACATACGATGAGGAGGCAAGATCTCGGCACTCTTTTTTAGAAAAGACATCCTTATAATCCGAATATTGAGATAGGAGTCCTGGAAATGCGGAAGTGCGAAAGCCACATCACCGGGCGAGAGGGTCCTAAGAGTACCAAGCAGGAGCTTTTTTATCTATGCCCCCAACAAGTTAGCTCCAAGGTGGACCAATCAAAGTGAGGTTGATGTTGTTGGAGCCATGGCAAGCCAAGTATGATGGAATTAATGGCTCTGGGGATCACATGGAAGCTGATCCTCTCTGAGTGCAAGTGGCCAGTGCATAAGGTTAGAAGCACGGTGGTCCTGGTAACCTGTCCTGGGAGTGGATCCCCATAGACTGAGAATATGACAGGTAGAGGAGTCATCTGGACAGTGGGTATTTGTAGTTGGTTGGCCAAGTCCTGCAAAATGAAGTTTCCCCCAGAGCCGGAGTCCATGAAGGCCTGGGTGAAGAAATACATTAGGCCCAGTTCCAGTGTGATGGACCTTTGGTCTGATCCATTATGGCAAGTCTTATGTAATATTTCCTAAGTCAACTTGACTAATAGCAGTTTATGGACTTCTCCAGGAACTTGTCCAAAACTTTTTAAACACAGATAAGCTAACTGTCTTAACCACATCATCTGGAAATGAATTCCAGAGCTTGTGTTTGAGTGAAAAATAATTTTCTCTGATTTGCTTTAAATGTGCTACTTACTAACTTCATGGTGTATCCTCTAATCCTTGTATTATCTGAAAGAGTAAATAACCAATTCACATTTATCCTTTCAAGTTCCTTCATGATTATATAGACCTCTATCATATCCCACCTCAGCCTCTTCTCCAAGCTGAAGAGTCCTAACATCTTTAGCTTTTCCTCACAGGGGAACTGTTCCATCTCCTTTTTCATTTTGGTTGCCCTTCTCTGTACCTTTTCTAATTCTGCTATATCTTTTGAGATGTGGTGACCAGAACTGCATACAATACTCAAGAAGAGGTTGCACCATGGAGCGACACAGAGGCATTATAATATTCTCTGTTTTTTCTCCATGCCTTTTCTAATAATCCCTAACATTCTATTTGATTTCTTGGCTGCTGCTGCACACTGAGCAGAAGATTTCAATGTATTTTCAATGATGACACCTAAATACTTTTCCTGAGTGGTGAAACCTAACATCGTGTAACTACAGCATTCCATTCAAGAAAAAATGGTGCCAGCCTCAATCTCCTGGCATCATCTACAATTGTAAGATCATCAGGATAGGAATGACTCCTGCCTTGTGAAGAAAGGAAACTCGGGGTAAGAAGAGCCAGGGAGGCTGGGGAGGAGTATGGTTGGTTTGAGAATTTTTTTGTAGCAGGGTGTCCTCTTTTTAAAATGAAACAAAATTAAAATGAACCACATTTTGTTCATTTTTCTTTCACTTAATTTTGAAAATGAAATGGAAAATTTCATTAAAATTTCCCATTTCCAAAGAATGCACATCCCTACTAAAAAGTGTAAGTTAATAAGAATACTGATAGATAGCTATATCTAATGTAAGGTGTTCCATCCCAATTCCTTCTAGAGTCATCTGTATGCAGAAACCTGCAATACTGTTTGTTAGAAGCTATCTAACTGATAATTTCAGTAATTTACTGAATTTTAAGAGCACTTACAGTCTGAGTGCAGCACCAATGTTTACTAGAAACATGTTTACACAGTATTTACTGCAGTATACTAAATTTGTCAAAGGAAAAGGACAATGACCTCTATTCTGCATAATTCCTGAGTTGTGCAGTTAAATATATGGCAATATTTGACTTACATTATTTTGTACACTGCAAAAAAAAAAAAAAAAAAAAGGTGTGGAAACAACTGAAGATATTTGATTCTGTCCAGCAGAAATTGACTTCTGCATCATTTTTTTGCATATATACCATCTCAATTACTTTGTTCCACAGAAAGGCAGCTACTGAAAGTTCCTTTTTTTTTTTTTTTTTTAAAGAATTTCATCTTCAAATTACCAGTAGCCATGCTTTTCCAATAACAGGGTCAATTATATGGAATAGTTTGCCTCTCGAGCTTTGGGAAATAGAAGACTATAGTTTTTTCAGGAAACGCTAAATGGCCACTTATTTCAAATAGCTTTTCCTAATAATTTTATCTGTTCTTTCCTTTTAATATGTATTTCTAAGATGTTTAAAATGTTTTATATTTTGAATTATGTATTATTTGCTTAACTAGTTTTGTTTTATGTTTATTGTAATATGTAAACCACTTGCATGTTTTTTCTATTATAAGCAGTTTAAAAAAAACATTAAATGATACTCTGAAATTTTCTGGATAGAGTTAAAATAGATTAGGTAATAATGTAATAAAATTCAAGCATGATGTATATAGGACGTCAATTAAGAATTTTTTATAGCAAAGAAATGGGGAAAAGTAATTTTTGAACAAGTCCAATAATATAAAGATATAATTTTTTTCTGTCTTGCTAATAGTGTAACATGATTATAAATATGCTTAAGAATTTCAAATGTAACCTCAAGTTTCTTGTATTTTAGTTCAGATAAATGTCATCTTCCCTGCCTTTAAATGGAAGAACTTTTTTAATATGCACTTCTTCTGTTATTTTATTGGTACATAGATGTGGCCTAAGTGTGACAACACAAAGCTTGGAATCAGAACTCCACTAATTCCAGCTCTTGCATGGATTTCTTTGTAATCTTGAGCATCACAGTTTATGAAATGCATTTGGCTAACAGTTAATTAGGATAAAAAGAGACATAATGATGAGTTCAGTCTCAGTCCACTGAATTTAACTACTCACCAGTGAGCAATTATTTCTGGCAATCTATTCTAGTGGAAAGGTAAAATCCCTGTAGAATATCTGCCAATTAGGTTACACAGGTAAAAAAAAAAAAGATAAATCCTCCCTGACCCCAAGGAGGTGATTGGCATAAATCCGTAATTCAATATCTCAATAATTTGTTCTTTCTTTCCTCATCTTACCTTAGTAGGAGAGCAGTTTTTAAACTAATGATTATTACGTACAAATTGCTTTACAGGGAACATCATTGTGTGACTGTTTGTGCCCTGAAGTGGTATACTCCACAGCAAGCATTACAATCTGCAGGTTCATATCAGCTAGCTGTCCCTGTTAGCCAAGATTATAGACTACAGCAGACTAGAGTGAGATCTTTTTTTTTTTTGCAGTGCCTATCATTTGGAATGGCCTTCCAATTCAGATTAGGCAGAAGGACATAAAAAAATTCAGGAAATGAATAAAAAGTTTGCTTTTTTTAAGGATTCTTTTATGTAAATGTTATGTTTTATAAAGGGAAGTTTTAATTTGTATCTGTTAGATTGTGTATGTTTTTATTTGTAACCCGCAATGGACTACATAGTTGAATTTAGGGGGATATTACAAAATTGTAATAAATAATAAATAATTAGTTCACAAGTTCATCTATGCCAGCATATGTACATTACATTTACCTGCTGTGCTTGTAGAATATTTTACTATCCTATTTGCATAGAAGACATTTTAAAAAAAACCCAGTATAGCTCTTTTCTTTAATAGTTCTTCTGTGACTTGGGTATATGATCACATTATTGGAAAACATTTCACAGAAAAAATCAATTCATTCCCATAAAAATCAAATCATTGCTAATTTAATTTGATGTTCTTCCAATAACCATATTTCCATAAAACATTAATACAAACAGTTAAAGGACATTCAAAATCAAGGAACATCTTCTACTTTGTATTTTTTAGGAAGCTAATCCGCTTAACTTTTAAAATATGAAGACGTAACGTCACATGCCGTGACGCCAAACGTCGTGACGTCACGCCTTGAGCGGCCCAATTGCACGCACAGGGGCCGCTTTCGCCCGTGTAGGCATCCATCTTCGCTGGGAGGCAGGGAGCCGCGATCCGTCTCCGCCGATGTCTGTCTCCGGAGGGGCTGCAAAAAAAGTAAGTCGCTTCATCGCTTTACACTGCCAGTCCTCTCTCCCCTCCTCCCGGAGCCAGGCTGCTTTTCGCGCCTTGCTTCGAGAGGAGGGGAGACAGGACTGGCAATCCCGAGCGTAGGATTGCCCGTCCTCTCTCCCCTCTCTCTTGCAACTTTTTTTTCGCTTTTTTTCACTTTTGTTGCTTTGGGAGGAGGGGAGAGGACTGGGGCTGCCCCGGAGACCGGCACCCATGGACGCAGCCAGGGCAGGTGAGCGGGGGCTGGGGGAAAGTTTGCCGCCTACCCTTACCCCTGCCTCTAATGCAGGGGTAAGGGTAGGCGGTAAGTTAGCAGGTTAAACGCGCGGCAAAACGGCAGGGTAAAAAAGCGATAGTCGGGGCGCGCGTTACTGGATGGTAGGGAATAGCTAATTTGATCGTTTACATGTAATATACATGCCGCGTGCGGAAGGGGTTACCCGGGGATTTAAGGACGTGGTAAGAGTAGGGTAAAGGGGATTGTGGATCGCAGGAAGGGCTAACGCGGCCGGAAAGTGAGTAGAAAGTGGGTTAGGAGCGGGGTAAACGCGGCCGCACTTTACTGGATTGACCTGATTGTAACTGCGAATGTCCCTGCTGGCTCTGCAGTATGTCCTCCATATAAACCAATTTGTGAGGCCCAACACAGGGAATATGCCAGGCCACCAACATGCACAGGAAACTGCTTCTGGTTGAGGTGTGTGAGGCTCAAGACAAATTGTGGCAGACACTCTAGATGACGCTTCACTAACCGGCCACATGTGATCACGCAGTACCAACAGTGTGGACACTTCAAGCTTGTCATTAACCAGTGAAATTTAAATAGCTCCTAATGGGAGGATAGGAACAGGGCCACTCTGAAATTTAACACATAGAAAGTGTATAATGCCTGCTCACACACCAAGCTTTAGGGCCAGTGCAATGTTTGCTGTCACATAATTAGCAGGCCTCTGCAGCATGGGGAGAAAAAGCCAGGCCCTTGGACAATGGCCTGCAGCTGTAACTGTACAAGCCACTTGCCATGGCAGCAATGCTTTTCCTCCCCCCCACCAGCCATGCCCCATGTCCGTACCATTTGCCACAAACACATAGCCAGTGATGGAATAAAGAAAGAAGTGTCTCTCTTACCTATGAGCCAACCATCACCGTACAGGCCGTCCTCAAAATTTTCACACAGGCCCGATTGCCTAAGTATAAAAGAATCGTGCATGGCTCCCGAGTACCTGGTCACGTTAAAGATGCGCATTCCAGCATCACAGACCACTTGCATGTTGATGGAGTAGAAGAGCTTTCTGCTGCGGTACATCTCCTCCCTGTCATAGGGTGGAATGATGGCCACATGAGTGCAGTCGATAGCTCCCAAAACATTGGGAAAGTTTGCAACGGCATAAAAGCCTCTCTTCAGGTCCATCAAGTCCTGCCTGTCCCAAGGAAATACTATGTAGCGATTAATGTGGTCAGAGTCTGTTGTGATGACCTGTTTCAGACAGCTGGAAAAAGTGGTTTGGGAAATTCTTCTCACGACCACTACTGTCATTTGGAAGGAGCCGGATGCCATAAAATACTGGTTGGCCAACAGTTTGGTGAGGCCAGGAAGACCATGGGACCTTTCTGTGACAGGATCCAAATCCCCTTGGATTTCTTCATATAATTCCAGGATAGCCCAAGAGCTGAGGAAATACCTGCAAACCACATAGTCGTCTGGCATGCCCAGCACGGATGTTTGTGGATGAAAGATGTGCTCCCTGTCTCTCCTCCGCCTTGGCCGCCTGTGTGCCAGGTGCTGTTCTGGGCCCTGACCCTGCGAGGCCCGTGCTTATGCCTCCAGTGCAGGGACTTCCCTAGGAGGGCTTGGAACTGCCCTGGCCTGTTCTTGAGGTTATTGTTGTTCCGCTTGTTGTCTGCGGCGAGCCTCCCAAACCATCCAGTATCCCCCAACACTTAAACTTGCCATAAATATTATGACTTTAGGAAGCTAGACCAGGTAAGAATAATATGTGTTCTTATTAGGGCAGGAAGGCCTGGTAGGTGTGTCCATTATAATTCCTCTTTCTATCACACGCAATAATCACTGAGATAATACCCACAATATCTGCCTCCGAAGCACAAAAAATAGTTTTTTCACCGTACCACAAAAAAAAAAAAAAAGGTGTAATTATTTCTGGCGTTAAATCCCACTATAATGAACATTACTCTATCGCACGCTGCGCTAGCAGTCTCTCATTTCCATTTACTCTGCCCAAACTCCTCCCACTCAAATACTCTATTTTTCATTTGCATATGCATGTTGCATTGTGTTTTCACATGCGTTACAGCGTTATCGCACGCGTTACGGCATTATTGCGTGTGATAAGGCCCTAAAGCGAAATGATAAATGACCCAGTCAGATTTGTCCTGGTAATGAATTACCTGCACAAAATTGAAATGGAGAGTGGAGTCATTTTTAAAACCTAAGATTGGTCCAGATGATTCCCAAAGTTACTCAGTCTGATCTTTTAAACATGGACAATGAAAAAGATCAAAACTGTGCCAGCAATCAGTTAGCAGTTAAAGGTATGAGCCTCAACCCCCTACTTCACTATCCTGATTTTACATTACTCTTTATAACTCTTCCAGGCTGCACTGTTCCAGAGTACTAATTACCAGAGCTTTTTCATCTTCTAATCATACTGAAAGTTTTGATCTCTTTCAACTGTGCTTCCAGGTTGCACTGTTTCAGTGTACTGATTGGCTGCGCTAACTATTTCATCTTCTAATCATACAGATTTGATCTCTTTCAACTGTGCCAACAATCATTTGGCTAGTAAAGGTATGAGGCTCCACCCCCTGCTTCAATATCCTGATTTTTCATTATCTTTATATATGGTTCTGCTTAGCTCATTATGTACCAAGGTCCAAATTCATTGTAACTTATTGCTCAGAGTTGTTAGTGTAATTAGAAGATGAAATAGTTAGCTCAGCCAATCAGTACATTGAAACAATGCAACCTGGAAAAGTCATAAAGAGTGGAGTGACAGTTGGGAACCAGCAAGGAGAAAGCAAGAAACCAGAGGGAGGAGTGAGAACCAGAGCCAGCAACAAGGTGAGACAGATGAGACTCAGCTGAGAGAGAATATCGTGAAATAGCAGGGAAAGGAAAATGGAAATCACTCAGAGAGAAGTAAAACTAGTTAGGAGAAAGCAAGTTTGCTTACCATAAACAGGGTTCTCATTAGGCAGTAGAATGAATTAGCTACAACATATGGGTGACAGTGTTTGGTGGTGCTAACTGGACCCATCTCTCTAGCTCAGTAAAGTTTTATTACTGAGCATGTGTGGAAGTTCCCATGTACCTGGTGCCTCATGAGCCCTTTAGTCCTTAGCAAAATTTAGCTTTAACAAGGTAGTCGATGCTCCAGGAAGAAGGGAGGGTATTAAACATGGCTGATTAATTCTGGTGTCTACAGAGGACCCTCTTTATGATAAGCAAACTAGATTTTTCTGTTAACAAATAGGGCCAAATTAGCCACGACATGTGGAGAGTCCCAAGCTGAGGGCTGCATAGCAGAGCACTTACTGAATAAAGCAACCCAGAATGGACTACTGTGTGAACAGGCTGCGCAAAACTGCTTGCCCAAAGCTACTGTCTCTTGATAGATTGCCCCAAAAGTAGAGGGATGTGAAGGCATGAGCAGATATCAAAGTCACAGCTTTGCAAAGGTCATCAATGGACATGGTTCATAGGTGAGCAATTAAAGTGACCATGACTCTCATTTGGTGAGCCTTGTTAGAGTCTGTAATCTGAAAGCCGGCCAATGCACAGCAATGCCCAATGCAGCCCACTAGCCAGCTGAACAAAGTACATTTAGCAACTACCATCCCCATTCTGTGGGGATCATAGGAGGCAAACAGTTGAGAAGCCTGATGATGTGGTTGAGTTATCTTCAGTTAATAGGCTAAGGCCCTTTTGCAATCCAGAAAATGAAGGGCTTTTACTCCTTTCTGAGCATTTGGTCTTGGAAAGAACATGGGCAAACAATATCTTGATTCAAGTGAAAAGCAGAAACGACTTTAGGTAGAAACTTAGTATGAGTGCGGAGCACCACTCTGTTGTGGAAAAACTGAAAGGTATTAAGATTAAGAAACTAATGCCTAAAGTCCGCCAATTCTTCTAGCCAAAGTAATGGCAACTAAGAATACTACCTTCTATATAAGAAACCTCAATGAGGCTGACTCCACGGCTCATAAGGAGGCTTCATCAGTTGTGGTAACACGGTATTGAGATCCCATGGTACAGAAAGTTTTGAAACTAGAAGTTTCCTATGTTACAAACCCTTCATGAATTTTGACACAAACAATAGGTTTACCTTCCACCTGAGGATGGTACGTGACTATGGCTCTATGGTGCACTTTTACTTAAGACCCAATCCAGAAAGTGAGAACATATACTGAAGCAGATCCTTGGGGTTACAGGCAAAAGGATTCAGAGAACCCACCTAACACCAAGAAAAACATTTTCATTTAAAACCGCACACCCTTCTAGTGGACGGCTTCCTGGCTAAAATAACAATATCCTCAACCTTCTTGGACAGTGACAACAAGGAAACTACTGAGTGCTCAACATCAATGAAATCAAGTTGAGAGAAGGGAGATTCAGGTGACATAGATGAACCTCCTCCTGTGTTAGCACTGCAGGATCAGTTTCTAGTGGAAACACAGGGTAAACTCACAATCTGATGACATAGGAGAACGACACATGTCTAGGCCATGCTTGTGCAATGAGGATAAGGCATGCCTGGTCCTTGAACACCTTCTGCACTGTCCTTGCCACTAGCAGAAGTGGTGGAAGCACATATAGCATATCAGCATCCCACCACAGTAGACCTGAATTTGCTTTGATGAGTGGAACAAACGTTTTCAATCTTCTTGTTGTTTTCACCATGTTGAGACTGCACCTTGAGTACTGTGTTCAAATCTGGTCACTGCATCTCAAAAAAGATATAGTTGCAGTGGAGAAGGTACAGAGAAGGGCAACCAATATGAAAAAGGGGATGGAACAGCTACTCTTGGAGAAGAGACGGCTGAGGGGGGGATATGATAGAGGTGTTTAAAATCATGAGAGGTCTAGAACAGCTAAATGTGAATCGGTTATTTACTCTTTCGGATAATAGGGGGGGCACTCCATGAAGTTAGCAAATAGCACATTTACAACTAATCAGAGAAAATTCTTTCACTCAACATACAATTAAACTCTGGAATTTGCTGCCAGAGGATATGGTTAGTGCAGTTAGTGTAGCTGGGTTTAAAAAAGGTTTGGATACGTTCTTGGAGGAGAAGTCCATTAACCGCTATTAATCAAGCTGACTTAGGGAACAGCCACTGCTATTACTGGCATCAGTAGCATGGGATCTACTTAGTGTTTGGGTACTTGCCAGGTATTTGTAGCCTGGATTGGCCACTGTTGGAAACAGGATGCTGGACTTGATGGACCCTTGATCTGACCCAGTATGGCAATTTCTTATGATCTTATTTGAATAAATTGATTGATGGTTAACCCCGAATTTCAAACAACCTGTTTTCCACTCCTTGATCTAGAGACCATTCATGCAGTCGAAGGATTCTTCTGAGGTGATCAGCCAACATGTTGGACACTCCAGGAAGTCAGGATGCCTAAAGGGAGGCCCCATGAAACTGTTATGAACTCTGCCAGCGGGTCTCCCCGTGAGCAGGCTCACTTACCCTGCTTTTCTTCGCCGACGTGGCAGGACGCCGCCGTCGGCCTGCCCACGCGGCCCACGCGGCCCCCGTTTCTCCTCTTCACCGCGGCCGGAGCCACGGACTTTCCAGCTTTCTTCGGGGCTGGGAGTGCCCCCGACACTGTCTTCTTCTTCGCAGCGCTAGGCCGCAATCCCCGGTGCCATTCGGCAGCTGGAGCCACCCCCGGGGCTCCCCGCAGCGGCTGGAGCCGCTGCCGACGTCAGGGCCTGCTTCTCAGGCCCTGCCCTGCTTCCTACGCAACTACATTGGTGCAGGCCACTGTCCGCAGTCCTGCACAGCCCCTGTTTCCTGCTCCTTAGGCGCCGGCGCGCGCCTCTCTTCTACATTTAAAGGGCCAGACACAGGAAGTGTCTTGGCCCCACCTTGGTGACTGTTTCCTGTACCAGCCCTATAAAGGGCTGCTCCGTCAGTTGTCCAGTGCCTTACATCGAGGTATCTTCACTCTGGAGGCTCCTGCCTGCCAGAGCCTTTGTAAGGTCTTCTTGTCTTGTGGAGCTCCTCATCGTGATGTCTTCTCGTCATGCCATGTCATGTCTTCGTGCCTGAGGTCCTCGTCCAGGTGTCCTGGTGTCTTCATCTTCCACGTCCTGGTGTTCCTGCCTTCCTTGATGTTCATGCCTACGTCTCTTCTTCGCTCTCGAGCCTTCTGGTCCGGTAGGCCGGGGGTCCCTCAGATGAAGTACTCCTGAATGGACTAGCCTGCTGGTGGACGGTTGTCCTGTGCTCCTGAGCCGTCATGTCCTGGTTGTGTGTTCCTGCGCTGTCCCGCTCTCCTCGTGGTCTGTGACCAGTCTGCAAGGGCTGTGTAGGGCGCGCAGTGGGACAGGGTGGTCCGCAACTCAGTCCCGCGGGTGGCCTGAGTAAGGCGCCCTGAGAGACAGTGCCAATGTCCGCCTTCCTTGTTTCTCGTCTCGTCTGGATTCCAAGTCCCTCGTTGTGTCTGCCCTTCAGCGTCATGTTCTGATGTCGTTGCATCGACCCTGGTCCGGGATGCTGTCGCATCGACCACTGGTCCGTGATGTCTTCGCATCAGCCTTGGTGTCAAGTCTCGTCTGCGATGCCGTTGCATCGATCCTGGTGTCACGTCTTCATAGTCCCGGTGTCATGTCTTCAGCCCAAGCCTTCGTGCCATGTGATGCCGTCGCATCAACCCAAGTCTTCGTGCCATGTGAAGCCGTTGCATCAACCCAAGTCTTCGTGCCATGTGATGCCGTTGCATCAACCTTCTTGTCTTCGTGTCAAGGTCTGTCTGCCCTCAACCTCAGGCCAGGCCTGCTGCTCCATGCTGCTCGCAGCAGGTCCGAAAGGGCTCGGAATGGTCGGAGGACCATTCAACTTCCAACATCCTTGGATGTTGGCCATGGGAGCTTGCCGGCCTGGCGGAGGGTAGACCGTCAGCCATGCGGAGCCACCGTCAACCCTTGGCTCGGCCCTGAAGGTCTGGGTCGGGCTGAGGCCCATGGGCACACTAAACCACCAGAGTGTACAACAGAATGCAAGGCCTTTCGAGGCCGTACACAACAGAAACAGCCCACTCCCAAATTTTTTTAGATTCCTGGCAGAGGGTCATTGCTTGTCCACCACAGATCAGGACTGAAGGCTAAACATTGGTGACATACTGGAGATCGGGAGAATTGCAAATGGTAACCAGACTCCACAATCCGGAAGACCCAATGCTCCTTTAGTGATCTTCCTCCATTTATCAAAAAACAGCTGGATCCTCCCCCTTACTGGAGAAATTGCGATCTGAGATTCAAAGCTTGTCAAAAGCTAGGGCCCAGCTTCGTTGAGACTGCTGCAGGACCTTAGGTTAACACCTCTCACATGTCCGTTCTCTAGCCACAAATTATTGCTGTGGCAGCATAGGTGGGGTGCAATACTGTTGAAAATGATAGAATAGGCATCTCTGAATGAAGGGCCATTTATTAGAGAAGTATTAATTCCTAGGCAGAAGGTTGGTTAGGGCCTCCCAAGACTGGATAGCTACATGCTGTTCTTTAATCTGGGCAACAGTTTCTCTGACTATGTCTCTAAAGAGATTGTCACTAGAAAATGGGAAGCCTACCAACTTGTCATGAAAGTCTGCCCACAGGCTGCTCACCCTTATCCAAGCCATTTGATGTGCCCCGCTGGCTGTTGCAGAGGAACTAGCCACCATGTCAATTTTTTTTTGTTGGCCCAATAAAAGGTATCCAAATGGTAACAAATCAGAAGGGATAAATTAGGTCCACCAAAAACTGAAGAGATAAATAAGGTCCACCAAAAAGGTATCTCCATCTGCTGTTCCATTTGCCACTCATGGGCCCGACCGCAAGTAACTCACTCACCCCCAACATTGCACTGTTCTGTCTTCACACTGAGTGCCACCAAAGTTCCTACTGTTGCGGCCGGGAGCACCACCAACAACAACTATCACTGCAGCTTGTGATACCACTGATGCTCACCTCCTGGCATGGCCTGGAATGCTGCTGATATCTGTTTCTTTGCACTGGGCAACGCCGCCAATGCTGCCATGATTTTCACAGCCTAAGTGCTGCCAACTCCAGTGCATTTCCTTCACCTGATGTCCTCCTGGGCACACGCCTCTGTTCACAATTTAAAGGGCCCATAACAGGAAACACTCCATGACCCTTTCTGATGATGTCATGCCTGCAGCCCTATAAAAGGGTCTCTCTGCCAGACCCTCATTGCCTTTGCAATGAGTTGCTTGCTCCTAGAGTTCCTATTCCAGCTTCTCGCTCCTGGAGTTCTTCCTATTCCAGTCTTTGCTTCTTCAAGATCTTCATGTTCTTTGTGGGAGATCCTCTATGTTCTTCCTTCCATGTTCCTAGTGTCTTGATGGTTCCTATGTCTTCTGTTCCAGATGTCAAGTCTCCCAAGTCTTTAGAGTGTTATTCATCTCCAGGATTCTCAGTTGTTGCTGTTGCTTCAAGCCTTTGGAAGTCCTTTGTTTTTAAGGAAAAACATTTTATTAGTTTCAGATAAACAAAGAAAACCAGTACAGTGAGGAAAGGGGTTCAGGTCCCATCCCTGGTCCCAAGTTCCTGAGCCTGAGTCCCTGAGTCTTGTTCCTGGTCTTTGGATTGCCTTGACCCAGATTCGGTCCATGTCCGAGTCTCAAATCTAGAGTCTGTTCCGCCTTCAGCATGGTCCGCAAAGAGCCCGCAGGTTGTGTAGGGTGCGCAGCGGGTCAGGACTCTCCCAGAGTCTTCATCATATTTCCAGTGCCAAGTCTTCATCATGTTTCAAGCCCAGAGTATACCCCACATTCAGCATGGTCTGCAACTAGCCCACAGGCTATGTAGGGTGCACTGTGGCACAGGGCTTGTTCTGCATCTGAATCCTGAACCTAAATCTGAACCAGTACCTGAGTGTTCATCTAAGTTCCAAGTCTACTGTGCCTTCATCTAAGTCCTTGTCTCCAATTCATCTTCTGTCCTCAACCTCTGTCTGTCCTAACACACAAGCCGTTCCCAAGCAGGTCCAAAAGGGCTTTCAAATGGCCAGAGGGCTACCACATTGTGTTGCTTGTTTTTACTCCTGTGCATGCAGGTTCAGCAGAATCTTCAAGTCTCCGTGTGTTTCCAAGCTTCTGTCCATCCTGTGCCCAGATGCGTTGGCCTATGCACGGTGCATAACTTGGAGCCTTGCCCTGGGGTTGTGACATGGTCCAAGGGCTCGCACTCACGTTCACATCCGAGCGCAGTCCGTGCTTGCAACTGATTGTGAAGGCCTCGTGACTCTCAACAGATGGCAAGGCCCTAATCCGCAACATCTGCAAAACCCTAATTTTGTTCAGTATAGAACCTTCCTTTTTTCTACTAGTTACTGCTGTATGAAATGTAAAAATATCCCTATAACAAGTATTATATTGTACCATTAAATAATCAGTACAAACACTATTGCATAGCTATAAAGCCGTATTCTATTAACTGGTATTACTTGTCACTTTAATCCCCCCCCCCCCCGAAACAGAATTATGCCATTACCATAGAGTGGCACAGACTACTGGATCATCAGGACACCATGGCATTCACCTGTTAATCTGATGCTATACTCAAATGACCAACATAGCTGCTGGCATCTTTTACATACCCTTTCATTATTGTTTTTAACACTAGAATAGGTGTTTCGCCTCTTAAAGCAGATTCATTAAGAGTCACAAAACATTTGCTTCATATCTTCTTGAAACATATGAATTGATGGAGATGCGAGACTTGAAATTGTTTATTTTGATTTCTGGCCAAACAGTGAACAATTATTTGTTTCAAAATTCTGGCAACAAGCAATATGATTTTGGGCAGGTGCCCGTTTATTTGAAGGATCCCTTTTCTCATACTAACCCTCATATTAACTCTTACTTTTTTTTGACACTCTTGATATAATGTATAAAAATGACTTGATGATTATTTTTTATTAGAAGCTTTTCACCTCGTAACTCTGTGGGTTGCATAATTCATGCATAGTTGTTTCCTAGGTCCCAAAAGTCATTTGATCCCCCTTTTATAAAAGAGCATAATATATCAAATCCATGGTCTTAACAATTGATATCTAATATTTTTAGAAGTGCTCTACATTCTCAGAACCATAATGTCTGCTATCTGAAAATTATTTTGGCTAATGTGTTGACATTTTCCATAGTGTTCCATTAGAAACAGTGCTTCTATTATGCATTAATTTCCTGCTTCTGTCCTGACTTTCCACTCTTGCACAGATGCTACCATTGTGGCTTGCACAACTGATGCAATGGCAGTTTTTCTTTATTATTATGCCATTTTTGTTGAAAAAAATATGCATTTTGAATACTAAATGTACTTTAAAAATTCTCTTTGGAAATTGTGTGAATAAAGGGTCAAAACACAATTTGTAGGTGATACTTTTTATGGGACTAACTTAATACATCTGTGACTAGCTTTCGAGAGCTATCCTCCTTCCATCAGTACAATTTTTGAAAGTTAGTCATGCACCTATTGAGTTAGTCCAATAAAAAGAAAAATTACCTATTGCTTGACCCTTTTTCTTTGACATTCAATTGAACTAACACACTTCTTTGGAAATAACCTCTTTAGGCCCAAGCCCGGATTTAGGCATAGGCAACATAAGCAACTGCCTAGGGCACTAAATTTTGAAGATGCCAAATATTCAGGTCAAAGAAGATCCTGCTTCCACTTGCTTTAGGGCTTTCTGCCAGCACAGCTTGAAAGGGGTGCTGCCATTGCACTCTACTTATGGACACCAAAATCTTACATGTGGTCTCTTTAGGCCTTTCAAACTCTACCTCATTTGCTTTTGCCATTGGCTGACCAAATATGCTCAATCCTGCCCTTCAAAATTCTAACAATGGAGACAAAAAGCTAGCTCCCTGTGATTTGCTTAAAATTTGAATGTTTTAGCCCCTAGTTTTCTCCCATCTTATTCATGAAAACTGATTTACATTTTTAATATCAGCATTGCATGATATAAGACAAGTTAGAGGATGCACTTAGCTCATGAGGAGGGATTCCAAAAAAAGATTAACAGGCCCAGAAGATTTAAAGCAATATGCTTCTTATAGTACCTGCCAGTTTTATATTTAGGCCTGCCTGTTCCAACTAGATTCCTAAGTGACTCACTTTACACAGTCCTATTTTAAAAGCCAATATGGAAATTTTATACTGGATCTAGAAATATAGGGAATGGCTATAAAAATCTGCATTCTAACTCTATAAAAACCTATGCTGTGAGGGGATGTTTATATCAGCACTTCCACATAATTGTCCTCTTTATACAGAGTTTTAAGACAATTCCTGCTACAAGCTGCAAAATACATTATCAGTCTCATTTTCCTCTTGCCTCAACCTTTAACCTCTTCACCCACAGCAATGTACACTCACAAACACTTATTTAGAATGCCGAATCTGTCCAATAATGCTGGTATTTACATTTCACACATAATTTTGCCTAAAGTAAAGGCAGAGTAACACTCCTCTCTTATACACTCTCTGATATGCAAACTCACATATCATGCAAAACATTTGGATTCTTTTAAGGCTGTGATACCTTGAACTGGACCAACATATGAAGTAAAGATGAAAATATATATGAGCTTTCAAGCCCTCTCTTCATACCCTGCTACTCCTCCAAGACAATGATCCAGGATTACCTCACTCTAATTACAGGCCCGCCAAGTTGCTTCAGGAATGTTCAGAGACTACAAGTTCAGCATACTTATGGAGTGTCCATGAAAAGTGTGCATCCTATACAGTATGAATACATTTATGATGTGCTCAATAATATCTTTGGAAATTATTTTTATGACTTCATATTTGACAAAACTCAAGTATCTCCCACTATTCAGCCATTTCAGGTTAAAAATAATTGTGGTGAATAAAGTTTGTATTATTAATTTTCTTTCTTTATCAAAACAGCATATTCATCTTTTAATGAATGATAATAACTTTTTATCTGCTTTGTTCTTGAAGCTGTGTAAGTGTGTGTGTTATATATAAGATATATAGTGCATATTGCTATTTGAGACACAAATGTTATTTAAACATTTCTAATCCACATGATCCTGCATTCAAATGTTTTACAATAGATCAATTCCTTTAGCAGAAACATAGTTAGAGTCATATCATAAAAAAATAATTTTGGACACAGAAACGTTACATAATAACACAGTAGGAAATTAAGCTCCATTGTGGCTTCTATTATAGATTTTTCACTGAGCTGTAAGAAAGGATGCAGTGGTTTATTCACAACTATATGTAAATAACAATAACACTGCTGTACCAGAAAAACGCTAGGGTCATGACCCCGACAAATTTGCAGAGAATGAAGAAGTTGTGATCACTTGCAAATTCTCATTCCAACTGATAAAAAGCTTGATGCTACAAAATCAGGTTTAATTATAAAGGAGAAAAACCTAAGAACAGTATTACTAATAGAAGATCATCAAGGACCAAGATACAAAATGAGATACCAATAAAATATGGCAGAAAGATACAGAAATAGTCCCAACTGACTTGAGATTACAGCCTGATTAAAAAAAATCTTTCACGTACATCTTGATATGTTATCTGCATATATTACACCCTATGAGCTCCAGAAGGAAGCTCCTTTTAGCACAATATTTGTATTAAGAAGCGTACCAGTAGTAAATTTGAGAGATCAAAATCATACCCAAAATATCCTGCCTTAAGTATGTTGTTCATTCCAGACATATGTGCAAAACAAATCTATTTGGAGAAAAAATCCTCACAAAAAAACTGTCATACTAGTCCCTGAAATATATTTCAATGAGGCCAGTTTGAGCACATGTGATATGAGTTTACTCATATTGTTTGCCACTTATCTGCTGATGTTTCAGTTTATTTGTGGTGATTCCTACAGTAGATCTCTTTATTCCTATGTGCTGGCCAATGCATTGCCTTGTAATATCTTTATGCATCCTCATATGCAATTTCTTCTACCCCTTCATATCACTGTTCTTCTGACCCTTGTTTCACATTCAAAATGTTCTCTCTACCTACTCCCTAGTGATAACTTTGCTTACTATAAACACATAATCACAGTCAAATTGCTTTTCTTGCTTTCTTTCCATTACTGTCTTACCTTCTATCTGAATGAGCTATTCTGCTCACAAATCTTCCTTCTTTCCTCCTTATATTCCCTTGTCACACAAGCTCATTAACATCTACCTATTAGCAATAGCAATCATATGAAAAATGGCCTTCCCTGAGTATAAAGTCTGCCTTTTCTGTATCTGCTGCATAATTATCTAAAGAAAGGATCTGAGTCACCAAAACCCAATGTACACAATCACCAAAAGTAACAATTTTTGTCGAGCCAATAAAAGATACCATATCTTCAAAAGTGTGCTAATGTATCTTGACCAAATATTGTAACAAACATTTTAATACACCAAATTAGATCTAGCTAATGTTCATATTATTTTCCCCAGGCTACAGCATTTAATATTTATCCACATTGAAGTATGGTCCATCATATTTATCCCCTTCATCTACTTGGTTCATAGTTGTAGGCCATGGTATCATCATCGGCAAACTTAAGCAACTTCTGAGTTATATATTCTGAAAGACCATTAATAAAAATAACAAAGTCCAGTAATAACCACTAAGGGAATCACTTTGTATTTTTCTCTGTTATGAATGCAAGTTTTTCACAATATACCCTTACTTCTCTTTAACAACCAAATGAAAACTGATCTCTACATTTTACATCCACATATTGGTCCATTTCTTGAAAAAGTAGTACACACATTATCAAAAGTTTTGCTACTATCCAAATAAACCATGTCCACAAGTGCTTTGGTCACTCAAAAAGACTGTTTGAAATTATTTTTCAATAAACATATCTTGAGTTCTCAAACTAGAAAAGGAGTACTATATTTATTATTTGATTTATATTCCATTTTCAGACACTTCAAAATCAGGTACTTTAGCTATGTTAGCCAACCAGAAACAAAATTTGAAAATCAATGCAAGTCACTGCCTAAGGAAGGAAATTCAGTCTAAAACACTTGCATCTTTAAATATTCATTAGTTTTCTACAGGTATCATTTCTAAAGTACTTTGTTGGTTTTCTTTTAACCTGATTGTAGTTCACAAACAAAATTTCTGTACCAAGCAGATCTTACATATTCTAGGTCAACAATGTAAAACCCCATGGAGAATAAATCTCAGCACAACATACCAACCCCTGAAATGCATTTTATGTTTTTATTATATCCTTCATCTGTGATATTGTCTTTTGTTTTATAACACAGAATAGAGTGTACTCTTACTAAATTTAATCAAAGAACAAGGTATCAAAGATCACGTGCAATAAATTACTTAGTGGCTATTTATTCTGACCAATCTGTTTTAAGCCATTGATAACTATAAACCTAGCAAATAATTATTTAACTAAATGTCCAGAGGCAGGTAACCAAAGTATTAGTTACAAGTAAACGTACAATTGGCACCAGATAATGATCCAAGGCAATGCTAAACAGTTTATTAATAGATTAGACAGGAATAAGTGAAATAAACAGTATATTTTATGTTGCACAATATATCATAAGTTTTCCTTAAAGACATATGTCTTTAAGGAAAACTTATGATATTTTGAATTTACACAATCCTAGCATTTTGGGGGGCCATTTCCCTGTACATAGCAATTTTACAGATGATCTATGTTCAGAAATATAATAAATAAAAAAGAAGGTATTTCAGGTACAATTTTGGCTTGCACAAATAACTGACAGTCTACCCTATTTTTTGCACTTTTGTAATGATGATGCAATTTGACAGCTCAAATGCAAAATGATGAATGTTTCACCATGGAAACATCTCAGAACAGGAGAATGATTATAGCACATGTAATTTAACAAGTTTTAGCTTTTCTCATAAATGCAGATAACATCCAAAATTTAGTATATTACACTTTTTGGAATGGACCATGAGAGAGGGCCTAATCAAACCTGTATTTAATAATGAATTAAGTCATCAGTGAAATGCAAATCATGTTTTTGGTAGTTTTCAACGAAAAGTAATTTATACATATGTATTTCTTGATATTATAGGTCAAAGATGCTTATACTTGCAGACTTACAAATAGCATGCTAACATTAGACATAAACTAGATATTAAGAGAAGAAACCATAGCAAAAAAAATGTTTTTAATTGTTAATATTTGTAAACCCCTAAAGATACAGATTGGTACAAAAAAAAACAAAAACTAAAGACTAAAGAGGTTAGGACTTTTCAGCTTGGAGAAGAGACAGCTGAGGGGGGATATGATAGAGGTGTTTAAAATCATGAGAGGTCTAGAACGGGTAGATGTGAATCGGTTTTTTACTCTTTCGGATAATAGAAAGACTAGGGGGCACTCCATGAAGTTAGCATGTGGCACATTTAAAACTAATCAGAGAAAGTTCTTTTTCACTCAACGCACAATTAAACTCTGGAATTTGTTGCCAGAAGATGTGGTTAGTGCAGTTAGTATAGCTGTGTTTAAAAAAGGATTGGATAAGTTCTTGGAGGAGAAGTCCATTACCTGCTATTAATTAAGTTGACTTAGATAATAACCACCACTATTACTAGCAACGGTAACATGGAATAGACTTAGTTTTTGGGTAATTGCCAGATTCTTATGGCCTGGATTGGCCACTGTTGGAAACAGGATGCTGGGCTTGATGGACCCTTGCTCTGATCCAGTATGGCATGTTCTTATGTTCTGCACACATTGAAGTCCTGCAGACCACTGTGAAAAATCCTAACACTGCTTTATTTTAATATTATAGCACATACATTTTACACAACTGCAATCCTTTTTTAAATACTCCACAAATCACTCACAATTATTCACAAATGCATATACCATCAGACCCCTCTCGACCTGATACAACCGCTCAAACTACACACTACGACCAGACCAACAAGGGACGTTTATATGGGATCACTCTACGTTCCCCCGAATAAAATGGTACACAGACTAAACTTCAGAGAGCGGGCTTTTTCAACAGCAGGCCCCTCCATTTGGAATGCCTTGCCCTCTGACCTCAGACAGGAAACCTGCCTTCAGACCTTTAAAAAGAAACTCAAAACATGGTTGTTCGGCCGAGCCTTTCCGTGCGCCTAGACCAAATTTTACATCACTGAACTTTTAATGTACTGTTTTTCGCTACGCTTCACATAATCACTCATTATATCGCATAGATGTCTTAATTTTTAGAAGTATCCTTAGAGATTGGCTATACTAGCCACCCTCACTCTCTGTATAAAGTTTGCCGATTGTTGTATACTCTTGTTTTCCCCCCTTTCTTTTCCTAATCCCCAGTTGCTCGACCTTGTTATAATGTAACTTTTGACTCTGCAAATATCTGCCTCTTGTAATATGTTTATTGGCTATGTTATTGTTAAAACTTTTGTTCGATGTAAACCGAGTTGATTTGATCTGCATCAAGAAATTCGGTATAGAAAAACCTTAAATAAATAAATAAATAAACATGTTTTTGCACAAGCCTTAAATTTGGTACAATGAAAAAGTTCAATGTTCTCATAAATTTGTTTTTAATTTTTAATTTAATTTAAACCACTTTTTAGGATATTTAGCCCAAACAAAGAAGTGATGTACCAGTAAGAGGTTGTGTTTTGTTTTGTTTGCTCAATTCTTAAATCTAATAGACTCTAAACGGATAAGTAAATCCTTGATTCTAAGTGAAATCCACTGATTGTTTACTACAATAATAATACTAAATTTACCAGTCCACAGTCTACCTCTACCAGGACCTAGTCGCTACAGAGAGAGGCGAAGAATAATCAGGCCGATGCAATACCAGTGCATGGCTCAACACACAACTGGACACATGTTCTGTATGCGCGCCCATAACCTCCAATGCAAAATGAGGGAACAGGCGCAAATTCTTGAGAAGCCCAAAAATGTTAGGGGAAAGCAGAAAATATTGCTTTTCTGTAGTACCTCTGACTTAATATCGTGGAGATATTAAGTCAGAGAACCCGAAAAAGAAAAAAAAAAACTTAAAAAAAACATTTTTTTTAAAGTGCACCAGCAGTCAAGTTAGAAAAAGGAATGCTCAATTAACGAGCATCTATTTTCCTAACCCGTGCCTGAGCACGTTAGAAAAACAGACGCTCGTAAAACTGAGCATCTGTTTTCCTAACCTGCTGACAGCCACCTCTCCTGGACGCCTGTTGCTGAGGAGGCGCTAGGGGCGCACAATTTCCCCAAGCACCTCCTTTTTACTTATTTATTTATTTATTTATTTATTTAAAAGTATTTATATACCGCTTTTTAAAATAAAATTTTATCAAAACGGTTTACAATATGTTAAAATAAAGTAAAAATAAAATATAACTAAAATAAACTTAAAATACATAAATTTAACTAAATAGCTAGATAAATGTTAGCTAAAACAAATTATTAAATAACAAAATAATAATAATGGTAACATGCCATGGGTAAAGAGTAGGGAGGGTAAAAGGGATGGAGGGGGGAGGAGAGGGGGGGGGGTAGCAACTTATCGAATTGTAATGTCCTAGAAAGAACATGGATGGGATAATAGAAGAGAGACGATAATGTAATATGTATCTGATGAGAGAAATTTAGGGGATGGAGTTTCATTTTTGATCGGGGAGATGTTTAGTGGGAATGTTAAATGCTTGTTGAAAAAAGAATGTTTTTAAAGCCTTTTTGAAATGATGAGGATTTGATATTAAACGGAGTGGGTTGGGTAAAGAGTTCCAGAGAGATGGTCCTGCAACAGAAAAAGCTCTTTTCCTGGTGATATCTAATTTGGCCTGTCGTGGTGATGGAATGTCTAAGAGATTTTGAGTAAGTGATCTTAAGTGTCGGGTGGGTTTGTAAATGCGGAGTAAGGTGCAAAGCCAAGTGGATGTAGAGTTGTAAATTAAACTATGAATGATTGAGATTACTTTGTATTTTATCCTGTATTTTATGGGTAACCAGTGAAGGGAATGTAAGATAGGTGTAATGTGATTGCGAATGGAGGTACCGGATAATAAGCGAGCTGCACTATTTTGAACTAATTGTAGCGGGTGAATTGATGAGTCAGATAGACCTAGATATAGAGCGTTACAATAGTCTAGACCAGAAAATATAAGAGATTGTAGAACAGTCCTGAAATCACGATAGAAAAGAAGAGGACGAAGACGTTTCAGAAGCTGTAATTTGTAGAACTGTGGCAGCCCATTTAAATATTACATCAGGTGCCCTGGAGTGGTGCATCAGCACATGTTTGGAGAGTGAGGGCCCATTTTCCACGCACTGATACTGCATCAGCCTGAATGAGTCAAGAGATTGTCGCTGGTTTTGAGGTACCTAACCTTTGCTGGGCATTTGCTTTGGAAGTTGCACCAGCTCCCAAATAATGACATCTTCACTGGCTGGCATGCCCTGTCCTGCACCACCCTCTCTTTCTGACCAAACTATCAGTTTGCCTGATGGGGCTTGAGGCATTGAAGCTTTGGTCCTCGGGTCTGTTGGAATGTTCTGGAGAGGAAATGCTAAGAGAAAATCAACGGGTGCTGTCCCTTTAAATGAAAAGAGCTGTGGGTAATCACCAATCCCACTTGTGAGTCAGGGGAGCTCTATATGGTCTGCACCAGCCCCTCCCCCACGTTCCCACTTGTGGAGCCGGGGGTGGGGGGGGGCACCTGTGTCCGGTAATGCTCATCCCGCTCAGCGGCTCCGCGGACACGGAAGATGCCCCTTTGGTTGTTGCCGGCTCTCAGCCCGACTCCAGAATAGTGCCCGGTCCCCCGGCCGGCGGCGGCTCCAGCAGCGCTACCTACCCCCGCAGGCAGCCCGAGGCTGGAACACCGCGAGCCCTCCAGGTTTCCCTCCGACCAACTTCTCCCGCCCTCGGTGGGGGCCGTCGGCTCTGCTCCGCGATTGGAGGGGGCCAGGGTTACCTGGTCAGCACGAGTCAGAGAAACTATCCTGATAGGTCACTAGCCGCGTGCCCGAGGCGCTTCCGCTCTAGAGTCGTTTGGCCCAGTGGAACTTAAATATAAATGAAAGAAAGGGGGGGGGGGAGGAAATGGACCCCAGATCCTACCTATTCCCCTGCGTTTTACCATCTTGTGAAAGGGCAATGAAAGTTGCAAGGAAATGATCATATCGGTTCAGAACAAGTAGCACTTTAATAGTTTCAAACTCCTGTAGCAGTTAGTTTACAATACCTACCAACTGGCATAGGAAGTCATTTCACTGTATTTGTTAAGAGGATATGCTTGTCTAACTCTCAAGCAGGAAGAAAGAGTGAAGATGGCACCGCATGCCAGCTAGTAATTTTATTTCAGAATGATTAACTATTTGTTGCTGCTCTTATGCGGGTATGAAGATAGGAAGGTAGTTGGCAGGGAATTAAGCAATAACGTGCCGAGGGTGCTTGGATCTGAAGTGTCTTATAACGTCAATTATAAATAGACATTGCTAATATTAAATGCACTTGGTAGACTGCCCTCAAATTACCATTTAAGATTATTTTTTCTTGTGTCTGCTTACTTAGTTCAAACTATATCCTCATGCCCATTTACCTTGGTGAAAGCCATAAAGCAAAGACGGGGGTTTTTTTCTTTCATAAAAGCAACAAAAAAAAAACCACCCATAAATAAAGTCAGTCAGACAAAAAGGACTGAGCATGTGTTCGCCCAGTACATGCATATACATTTCTTCTTACCTGAAGAAGAGTTTGGAGAACAGATTTGCTTTTTCAATGGGTGATCGCTGCATGGCGTGTTTGCAGGGCTGCTGGTGTGTGCTGTGCAGCTAGCTGTGACTGCTAATTTGCTAAATCTCACTAGTCCACTCCGTGCCTGCTCTCCCACCTTATTCACTTCGGGCTCAGGATGTCACGCCCTCCTTCCCTCCCTCCCTCCCTGGCTCTGCCTCTCTGCCCAGGTTCAAAAAGAGAAGCAACAGCCTGTTCTCCCGTTGCCTCCCCTCCTTCTCACTATCTCTCTCCCTAGAGCAGTAGGAGGAGGAGGAGGAGGACAGTCCCAGGCTCTTAATGTGTCTCCTTGCCTACAAGGGTCACATTGGACTCCAGAGCTTTCCTCGCCCGCCCTCCCTCCCTCCTTGCCTGCCTTTTCTTTCCCTTTGGCAGGGTTGTGCAGGGGAGAGATTGTCTCTGTGCTTCCTCTCCCTATGGCACGGACAGTCTCTAGCCGCCTCTATCACACTGTTACAGGACAGTCCTGCAAATGAGAGGGGCTTCCTCGCTGGCTGTCTTTCACTGGCGTAGGGTTGCCATGATTTTTATTAGCATATTGTGATGAGGATGATGATGATAATGATGATGATGATGCAGTAGAAAGGAGCTCAGCTCTCTTTGCTTGTTACTTCATGAGGCTCTCGCTCAGCAGCAGAGGTAACAAACTAAAACCACGTGCAGGTCAGGCAGCAGAAAGCCCCCTGAGCCCGAGTTCCGTATCCTCTCATCCTTGCCCCCCCCCCCCCTCATGTCAGGGTGAGTTCCGGGTGCCGTGGGAGTCCCGCAAGGTGCCACCACGCATTGTACTGCGCCCTTGTTTCTTTTCCAAGATCTTTAAAAATAACCAAATGCCCGTGTGTAGTTCGGGGGGTGTTCCAGCCCCGAACTCTGCTATGGGGCGTGAGAGGGAAGGGTTCCTGCTCCGGTAACAGGATCGGGGTTATTCTCTCTTCCAGATATTGGCCCGCGTTCGTCTATTTCCGGCCTTGACGGATGATCCGAAGAGAACCACTTTTTGAAACTTGCTTGCAAAGCCGGGAAAGAGAATTGTCATTACTGGCAGGCGCGCGCGCGCGCTTGGGAAGTGAGGGCACAGGACGGTATCGCACTGCAGGATCATCTGTGACGCCGCAGGTTACCACATCTATCAATGCTGGGAAAGATCCAGACAAACTACTTTTCTTCACTGTTAAGGACCAGATTCATTGTCTCCCATTTTGTGCCTATGGGGAAAACCCATTGACTCAGGTACTTAAGACAGCAAACCTGAGGAACTTCCTGATCCTTGAAAAAGTTTCTGAGACTGAGATTCCAAAACGTAAAGACGCCCTGGTGTCAGCACCTGGAACCGTCTTTCAAGGTCTTGGGAGAGCAAATTTTATTTGGCTGAAATATCGAGGTAGGGTATCTATTTGTTAGTTATACGATGACATTATTGTAAAACATGTGCTTATCATTAAATGAGATCGATGTCGGACATCTGGTCAGATTTGCCACTCGTTTGTCCCGAGCCCTTTGTTCATTCAGTTTGTATACGGAAGCCAAGCCAACTGTGCAAGGCTGTCCCTAAACTTACACTGTTGGCCAAAAACATCGTCCTGTGTTTCGGAATGGGGAAGTATCTTATATTTTTTATTTTCATATGCACTAATTATCGATCAAAACTTTTAGATTACATTGAATGTGATGGCCCCAAACTCTCGCCATCCATCAACATTTGAGTTTTATGGGAACCCTGTCTTTCAGATCTTTTTTTTTTCTTTATTGCTAGTTTGCCCTGCACTGCACTGTTATGATTGGTTTATGGAACTGTTTTCTGTCAGTGATATACTGATTTGACAGAAAATTCTTTTTACACCTGCACTGGTTACAGTGATCAGCATTCACTTCCTCTTCTCTTCACAGTGAGGACCTCATTTATCACAGTGTTCACATAGGCACATAATAATAAATCAGGACCTTGGAAGAGACTGTTCGGAAATAAATGTAGAACAGTATTTTGTATTAGTTAATGTTAAGTGCAGGAGTTTTCTCCAGAATTTCTACCACACCTATTTAATTCAGTAGTGATTAAACATCAACTAAGAAAGAACTAACTCAAGCAAAACTACCTGTGTAAGTGAGGTTAGCTCTGCCAGTGATCTTCAATTTATGTTCTATGTTCTTATGTTCTTAACTAAGTACCAGCTGCTGCATCCTAAACATGAGTATCCACTCTATAGTCCTTGAAAGTTAGTGGGAAACAATATTTAAAAAGCTAATATACATGACACATGGGCACCACTTAGGGCAAAAACAGTATCTGAAATCATAAGCCAAGCTGCATAAATATCTGAGACCTTTGGCCCATAGTATTTTTTTCTCATCCTGCAAAAAATATTTGACCAGACTGGGAGATATTCAGCTTTGCCTTGTGGATATTTATTTACTCCTGTACATACTTTTTGTATACCTCTACATTTTGCAGAATAAGAGACAGCGACAGTAAAGAGAGGAAACTAACAATGGTTTTTCTCTAAATTATGAACTGTGACATCAGGAAAAACATAAGAGCATTAGAAATGCCATGTTGGGTCAGACCAGTGGTCCATCGAGCCCAGCATCCTGACTCTGACAGTGGCCAGTGCAGATAGCCTGGCAAATCTTAATATGAAAATTTCTTGTAGCTCTCCGCAAGAATTAAGAGGCTGAGAAATCAAAGTCTAGCTAGCCAATAATTATTTATGGAACTGTCCTCTAGAAACTCCTCCAAATCAAGAGAAAATTTTGGGTTACTAGTAAAAGATTCCTACCTAAAGAATCCATCCTGAAAGTTTTAGGGAGACAGGAATGATTCATGGACCAATGAATAGATAGATAGTAGAATGGATAGGCAGATACTGTGAAATGCTTCTTCTTCTCTTTATATGCTGTTTGTGTGGAAGATTTACCTCTGTTTTAAATCCATGACTAGCACATTTCCAGTCTGCTTTTTTTTTTTTCAGAATCAGTTTCCATATTTTCTATTTCTCTGTACAGTAATTCCAAGAGGTAAAAATATTATTTCTCATTTGCAAATTGGTATAGGATCTGTAAATGTGCTAATCTAAGGCTGCTGGTTGTGAACAGGGTAAGGAAAATAGCTCACATTAGGTAGTGCTGTATTGTTATTCCTATGCCAGTCTGCCCTTACACATTCCAACCAGGGACTTGAAGTTAGCGCTTTGCACATGTTACAGAAAATCATCAACAGATAGCAGCTCCACCTTCTGGAATTAAGGCACAGAGTGTCAGAATCATAAGCAGAAGGTAACAATATGTAATATGTCAACAATGTGTAAACGCCTTAATATAAAATTGAAAGAGCATGTACAGTTGTCACATAATAGATAGGCACATTGAGAGAGAGATAAAGAATACATAAGGCTTCTCTGTTAGTGCAGGCTGTAATGTCACTGCTCACGGTCGAGGAGAGACCTCTAATTTATAGGTGGTAAAATTCTAAGTGGTTATGGAAGCACCACTTTTCCTCTCAAATGAGATGTACAAATAAATCCTAAATAACAGAGCTAACTGATATCTTTTATACTTGTGTCAAGCTTAAATGTCATTTTTTGTATTGTCGCTTTGGTGTGTTTCAGTGTAATTACCATCCCCAATGACTGTAATATTACAGGGCACAGTGAAAGCTCCCCTTTTCTGTCATTTTTTTTGTGCCATTTCACAGTTCAGCAACATTAGGAGTTAATTTAGCATATCAAATTAAATGACACCTTTTGATGGCCCGAAAAAAGAACCCCTATACAATTCAAGCAGTACACATCGGGAGGACTGCACGTCACACGAGTCCGTGAACAAACCCATAGCCCCAGAAGAAAGTATGGTTTCAGATCAGATTTTATTTGTCATTGTATAAAGTTACACTAAAGATAGATATATATAGATGTGGTGGCCTAAATTAAAATAATTCAGATCTCCAGCAGATATAACTCTGGGTGTGTTCTTACCGGATAAGAGCACAATGTAAGGTTAAAGCCATGAAAAAGATCACAGTGCACGTATGAATTGCTGTGCAAACGCACATCTTGTTATGTGTTATGACTTACAGTGCATGCACATACTGTACTGTATATACAAGGCTTAAAACAATGCTTTTCTAGCACCCAGTTAGAAAGAACCCTAATGAGGGATGGTATATGTGTAAACAGAATTTAAAGTTCAGAGTGGGATAACTGCTCTTCCTTGGTGCCTGAAGGCACAAGGACGAACTTAACCCAGAACATGTGGTCATCACAGTTTGAGCACACACCTTGTCATTTGTTATTGCTTACATGTACACATTGTATGTGCAGGACCCAAAATATTACTGTTCTAGCTTACCACAGATAGGTAATTTGTAAAGCAAGTGTTTTTTTCATAGCCAGAATATGGCTCTGCAGAACTCTGTCATACAATCTGAAGTGGTCACCATTTTGAGATGGGGGAGGGGAAGGGGGAAGAGTGATTTAGGATATGGTTTAGAGAAGGAAACTGACACATCATATACAGAATGTTTTGTTTAAAGTACAAGTCAATGGAATTTTGTGGTGGGAGTAACACCAACATGTTAATCAGTTTTAAGCCAACAAGTCAATCAGTGCAGTTAACCACAAACCTGAAATAATGGTAATTAGATCAGGCTTAGAATGAATGGAAAACAACAAAATCTTCAGGGTAATGGTTTCCTTTCAGGAAAACAGAGGTCCATATTCAATTCGGACTTCTCTGGTTAAGTGATGTTGTTTCAATATTTGGCCACACTTAGCGGCTGCCACTTAGCTAGATAACTATAAATAGTTAGCTGGCTGTATGGGGGAATGAGATGGAGGTATTCTGGAGTGAAGCAACTTATCCGGCTAATTTAGCCAGATAAGTAAAGATATTCAACCTTATCCAGCTAACTTACAGGGTCATTTGTCAAATCACAGGTAACATCAAGCTAGGTTGAGAGAACATTGTACAGATCTCATCGTTGTGTGAGTTTCCTCACTCCGAAGGACATCAGATCTTCAGAGGAGTGTATTGTCCTGTTCGTACGTCTCACTCTGCATGTAAAAGTAGCCTCTAACCCCTACACCACTACCTAAACCTCACCTTGAGTTACTAGGTGGGCCTCCTATAGAGATATAAATATCTAACTACTACAAGGGCCTTGTTGGTAGTCTCTCTCTCTCTCTCCCTCCCTCCCCCCCCCCCAGAGGTGAAATGAGCCCTTTGCAGGTAGGGTAATACCTATGTGAAGTGTGCATATTTGATAATTAGGCAATTACCATAAAACATGCCCCTTTTTCTATCACATGCAATATTTACAGCAAATTGATAAATCTAGGCCTTAGATGAATAAGTTAGACTTGTTATTGAGCAGATTGTTATGTTATGAGTAAAGTCAATAGTGGACCCTTGGGCCGGCTGAGGTGGACAGCGTCCACAGGAGTTAATAAGCCAGGAGGCGGCACTCAGCTGGAGCGGACTGGTGGCGTCTTCACCCTGGAAACCCGAGACCCCCCCAGGAGGAGCCCGTAGGGGTCCGAGTCGCTGGGACTTAGGAGAATCGTGAAAGAGTCCAAGGTTCGAGGCTGGCAGAAGACAAAGGAGAATCGTGAAGAAGACCAAGGTTCGTGGCTGGCTGAAGACAAAGGAGAATCGTGAAGAAGACCAAGGTTCGTGGCTGGCTGAAGACAAAGGAGAATCGTGAAGAAGACCAAGGTTCGTGGCTGGCTGAAGACAAAGGAGAATCGTGAAGAAGACCAAGGTTCGTGGCTGGCTGAAGACAAAGGAGAATCAGGAACCGGAGCTGGAGTCAGGATATGTAGACAGCAAGTGGAGCCCAGAGCTGGAGCCAAGGCACAGCAGGACCAAACAGAACCTGACCTGGAAGCAAGGCACGGCTGGGACAAGCTGGAACCGGAGCTGGAAGCAAGGCACGGCTGGGACAAGCTGGAACCGGAGCTGGAAGCAAGGCACGGCTGGAACAAGCAGGAACCAGAGCTGGAAGCAAGGCACGGCTGGAACAAGCAGGAACCAGAGCTGGAAGCAAGGCACGGCTGGAACAAGCAGGAACCAGAGCTGGAAGCAAGGCACGGCTGGAACAAGCAGGAACCAGAGCTGGAAGCAAGGCACGGCTGGAACAAGCAGGAACCAAGGCTGAAAGCAACGCTGGGAAGCAACTAAGCACTCAGGAGAGCGACCTCGTTGCAAAGGCAAAGCAAGGAAGTCAGACGATGGTTTAAATAGTCAGCCAGCGTCTGACGTCAGGAACAGGGCGGTTCAGCACTTCCGGGTGCTGGACCTTTAAGAGCCCCCTGCTCACGCGCGCGCGTTGCCTGGCAGTGGGAGGAGTCAGAATCGTCCTTCGGCAGCGTCTCCACGTGGAGAGAGACGCTGCCATGCGGCCCTGCAGGCCCCAGGAGCAACGGATTGCAGCGAGACCGGGGGAGGCAGGAGAAAGGTAAGGACCCGGTCGCTAGCCTAGCGACCGGGACTGCAACAGTACCCCCCCCTTTACGCCCCCTCTTCAGAGGGCTTGGCCTGTCAGGATGGTCCAGATGATATTGCTGCAGAAGAGTCTTGTCCAAGATGTTGCGGGCAGGCTCCCACGTATTGTCTTCGTCTCCACAACCTTCCCAGGCTAGCAAATATTCCCAACGTCTGTTGGCGAAGCGAGCATCCAGGACCTCTCGTACCTGAAACGTAGGATCCTCATCCGTAGTGATGGAAGCGTCCTCAAGAGGCCTGGGGTGGAATCTGGAAAGAATCACTGGTTTTAAGAGGGAGACGTGAAAGACATCATGAATGCGTAAAGTGGTTGGGAGTCGTAGACGGTAAGAGACCAGCCCTACCCTCTCTGCAACGCGGAAAGGACCACAGAACTTGGGTGAGAGCTTCTTGGAAGGTTGCCTCAGATGAATGTTCTTTGTACTAAGCCACACTCGATCGCCTGGGAAAAAAGCGAATGCCGGTTTTCGGTGTCGATCATAGTAGCGTTTAGAAGTGCGTGCGACTTTCTGAAGTCGGTGTTGAGTAGAGGACCAAAGTTTACTCAATTGGTCCGCGGTCAATTGAGCAGCTGGTGAGGAGGTTGGTACTGGTAGAGGTAACGGTGGTTTGAGCTGTTTACCGTACACAATTTGAAAAGGGGATTTCCCCGTCGCCGTATGTATTTGATTATTATAGGCGAATTCTGCCCAAGGCAAAAGCTCCACCCAATTATCTTGTTTGTGGTTAATGAACGCTCGTAGGAACAACTTTAATGAACGATTCATGCGTTCGGTTTGCCCATTACTTTGCGGGTGGAAAGCGGAGGAGAAACTCAGCTGGATCTTAAATTTTTTGCATAAGGCTTTCCAATACCTGGCTGTGAATTGAGGGCCTCTGTCAGATACAATGTCCTGAGGCAGACCATGAATACGGAATACATGGTGTGTGAACAGAGAAGCCAGTTCAGTGGCGGAAGGTAATTTGGGCAAAGGCACAAAGTGAGCCATTTTAGAGAAGCGGTCCACCGTGACCCATACCACAGTCTTGCCTTGCGAAGGCGGGAGTTCCACCATAAAATCAGTAGCAATATGTGTCCAGGGTTCCGTGGGTATAGGTAACGGTTGTAGAAACCCTCTCGGAGGGCCATTAAGCGGTTTCTGCAGGGCGCAAGTGGGGCAAGAATTCACGTAAAGGGAAACATCACGTCGAAGACCAGGCCACCAATAGAAACGATTTATAAGATCCAATGTTCTTAGTCTACCAGCATGTCCCCCGGTCAAGGAGTCATGGCCCCAAGACAAGACTTTCCTCCGAAGCCTCTTAGGAACGGTAGTCTTATTTGAGGAAGCAATGGAAGTGGTAGTTATTTGAACACAGGCAGGATCCAGGATGGTTCGTGGAGAGTCGTCCTCTTCTTCCGGCTGATAGGTACGAGATAGAGCATCGGCTCGAACGTTCTTCTCAGCTGGTCGAAACTTGAGGATGAAATTGAAACGACTGAAGAAGAGTGACCATCTTGCTTGCCGCGAGTTTAGTCGTTGAGCTTGGGCCAAGTACAATAAATTTTTGTGATCAGTGTACACTGTCACCGGATGATTAGCCCCCTCCAGCCATTGCCTCCACTCCTCGAAGGCCAACTTGATGGCTAAGAGTTCTTTGTCTCCGATGCCATAGTTACATTCAGCAGGCGAAAACTTTTTAGAGAAGTAAGAACATGGCATCAATTTGCCCGAAGTATCGTGTTGACTGAGCACCGCTCCAACAGCCAGATTCGAGGCATCGACCTCCAGGATGAAGGGTCGTTGTGGATCTGGGTGTCGTAGGCAGGAAGCGTCTAGGAATGCTTGCTTTAAGTCTTCAAAGGCAGCCGAGGTGGTAGTGGACCAATCGTGAGCGTTAACCCCTTTGCGAGTAAGCGCCGTGAGAGGAGCTACCTTCTGGGAGTAATGTGGTATAAAATGCCTGTAAAAATTGGCGAATCCAAGGAATCGCTGTAGCGCCTTCAGGCCAGACGGGCGAGGCCATTTGACAATGGCCTCCACCTTCTCTGGGTCCATCTGGAAACCGGACGAGGAAACAATATATCCCAAGAACGGAAGCGACTCGCGCTCAAACTGACATTTTTCAAATTTAGCGTATAGATGATTGTCTCTTAGAGCCTGTAAGACCTGTTTGACGTGTTGGCGATGGGAGGAGAGATCTTGGGAATAGATCAGAACGTCATCAAGGTACACTATGACGAAAGAATGAAGCATCTCTCGGAGTACCTCATTCATCAGATTCTGGAAGACAGCAGGGGCATTACATAAGCCGAAAGGCATTACTAAGTATTCGTAATGTCCATCTCGCGTGTTGAACGCTGTCTTCCACTCGTCACCGGGACGAATACGAACCAAATTGTATGCTCCACGTAAATCCAATTTTGTAAAGATCTTGGCCCCCTGAAGTCTATCGAGCAGTTCTGGGATCAGAGGCAAGGGATAGCGATCTTTCTTAGTGATGGAGTTCAGACCTCGATAGTCTATGCACGGCCGGAGGGAGCCATCTTTTTTGGACACAAAAAAGAATCCTGCTCCTGCAGGAGAGTGCGAAGGGCGAATGAACCCTTTGGCAAGATTCTCCGTAATGTAGTCTGACATTGCATGGGTTTCTGGCAGAGAAAGAGGGTATACCCTACCCCGCGGGGGAGTGGAACCAGGTAGTAAATCAATGGCACAGTCAAAGGGCCGATGGCATGGAAGCAGTTCAGCTTTTTGTTTGGAGAACACGTCAGCGTAATCCTGGTACGGCAAAGGAAGGTCCAGGGCAGAGTGAGAGAGTAATATCTCCGGTCTAGGAACGGGATCCAGGCAATTCTGGAAACAGGAAGGACTCCATTGCGCAATTTGGAGAGAGTCCCAATGGATCACCGGAGCATGTTGTTGCAACCAAGGGAGTCCCAGGACCACAGGGTGCACCGATTTATCCAGTAGCAAAAAGGAGATTGTCTCAGTGTGAAGCACTCCCGTCCGTAAAGTGAGAGGCATCGTGGTTTCAGAAATGGATCCAGGTAGAGGGGTTCCCCGGATAGAGGTAACCCGTAACGGAGGTATCCGGCGCTTAGTAGGTAGTCCTAATTGGTGTACCAGTTCTCTCCAGATAAAGTTCCCTCCGGCTCCGGAATCAATGAAAGCTAGAGTCTGCAAGGAGCCACCTGGATATTCCAGCGTTATAGGAACTGTACATTGAGGAGTAGCATTAACATAGCCTAGGGGAACCTCCTCATCTCTCCCTAGACTCGAGCATTTCCCGGTCTCGCAGGACATTGACCCAGGAAATGACCCTTAGTGCCGCAGTATAAGCACAGGCCCAGAGTGCGGCGTCGTGTCTTCTCCTCCTCGGTTAGCGGTGCCCGTCCAAGCTGCATAAGTTCCTCTGAGGAGCTGTGGGAGGCTGATGGTGTCTTGTGAGGTACAGTCAGAGACCTGGAGAAGGAGGGTGCCAATGAGACAGGCCGACGAGGAACTCGACCCTCCTTAGCTCGTTGCTGCAATCGCCGGTCAATCCTCCCGGCCAAGTCTATCACCCCGTTCAGAGTGAGGGGCAGGTCGCGAGCCATCAGCTCGTCTTTGATACGACCTGCAAGACCTTCCAGGAAAATACCCCCGCAAACAGTCATCCTGCCAGCCGAGTTCCATCGCCAGAGTACGAAATTCAATAGCGTACTCCGCCAGAGAGCGGGATCCTTGTCGTAGCTGTAGAATTTCAGTGGTAGCAGTGGTAGCACGAGCTGGCTCATCAAAAGTCTGTTTGAAGTGAGTCACGAAATCCTGCAAGTTGTGCAGCATGGCGTCCTGTTTCTCCCACATGGGAGAGGCCCATAGCATAGCCCTCCCATCGAGCAGAGACAAAATATATGCTACCTTGACGGCATCAGACGGGAACTGCCCTGGTAGCAACGTGAAGCGGATGAAGCACTGATTCAAAAACGCCCTGCACGATCTGGCATCCCCGGAGTATCGAGTAGGCGCTGGAAGCTGAGTCTGTGCGAGAGCTTGAACCGCCAGTGGAGGCGGGGGTGGTGCCAGCGGTGGAGGATTGGCGTCCAAGCGACTGGCTAGGCGATCCACCGTAGCAGCCAAGACTTCCAGACATTGCTGTTGCTGCTGGATTCTTTGGGCCATGCCAGGGATGGCCTGCATAGGAGCAGAGTCCACCGAGTCCATGGCCTTTGCAAACTGTTATGTTATGAGTAAAGTCAATAGTGGACCCTTGGGCCGGCTGAGGTGGACAGCGTCCACAGGAGTTAATAAGCCAGGAGGCGGCACTCAGCTGGAGCGGACTGGTGGCGTCTTCACCCTGGAAACCCGAGACCCCCCCAGGAGGAGCCCGTAGGGGTCCGAGTCGCTGGGACTTAGGAGAATCGTGAAAGAGTCCAAGGTTCGAGGCTGGCAGAAGACAAAGGAGAATCGTGAAGAAGACCAAGGTTCGTGGCTGGCTGAAGACAAAGGAGAATCGTGAAGAAGACCAAGGTTCGTGGCTGGCTGAAGACAAAGGAGAATCGTGAAGAAGACCAAGGTTCGTGGCTGGCTGAAGACAAAGGAGAATCAGGAACCGGAGCTGGAGTCAGGATATGTAGACAGCAAGTGGAGCCCAGAGCTGGAGCCAAGGCACAGCAGGACCAAACAGAACCTGACCTGGAAGCAAGGCACGGCTGGGACAAGCTGGAACCGGAGCTGGAAGCAAGGCACGGCTGGGACAAGCTGGAACCGGAGCTGGAAGCAAGGCACGGCTGGAACAAGCAGGAACCAGAGCTGGAAGCAAGGCACGGCTGGAACAAGCAGGAACCAGAGCTGGAAGCAAGGCACGGCTGGAACAAGCAGGAACCAGAGCTGGAAGCAAGGCACGGCTGGAACAAGCAGGAACCAAGGCTGAAAGCAACGCTGGGAAGCAACTAAGCACTCAGGAGAGCGACCTCGTTGCAAAGGCAAAGCAAGGAAGTCAGACGATGGTTTAAATAGTCAGCCAGCGTCTGACGTCAGGAACAGGGCGGTTCAGCACTTCCGGGTGCTGGACCTTTAAGAGCCCCCTGCTCACGCGCGCGCGTTGCCTGGCAGTGGGAGGAGTCAGAATCGTCCTTCGGCAGCGTCTCCACGTGGAGAGAGACGCTGCCATGCGGCCCTGCAGGCCCCAGGAGCAACGGATTGCAGCGAGACCGGGGGAGGCAGGAGAAAGGTAAGGACCCGGTCGCTAGCCTAGCGACCGGGACTGCAACACAGATCTAAATTTAGCTGGATAAAATTGTCCACACTGCGCAAAATGCCAGCCAAGTTAGTGGGATATGTTTATCCGTTTAACTTGCTCAGCTGGATAGTGGCTGAATATGGACCTCTAAGTGACTTATATTTTAGAGTATTATGTATTTATATTGGACATATGCAGCTCACAATATGTATTTATTATTATATATTTATTGTAGTTTATTTTACTTATACACCACCTTTCCATACAAATGCTCAAAGCGGCTGAAATATGATATACGTAGCGATACAATTAAAAATATCAGATTAATAAAACAATGCAACAGGATAAACCAACAATACATTAATAAATCAATAAATATAATAACCCACTAAACACTGATAAAAATGAATAAGAAAGACATTGAAACAAACTTAAGTAAAAACAAAAATTAAACAAACAAAACATTAAGATCCCAGCTAATCCCCAAACCCACATTCAAAAAGGCAGGTTTTAGTCAAATATCTACATGACAAATACATTCCAAAAGATTACAAAATACATTCTGAGAATTCCAAAGCTGTGGTGCTATACAAGGAGGCAACCCATCCTCATGTTCTAGCTTATTCATGTCGGAATACATCAGAGATCCTTTTAGGTAGATCTTAAAGCTCAAGAAGGAACATACCATGACAAGTGTTCTTTTAGGTATAAGGGTTGAAGACATTCAAGGTCCTAAAAGCAAGCCTTTCAATTTAAAGATGAATACATTCACAATCAGTGATGGATTTAGATTTTTGCCACCCCCCTAGGTACTGTTGGTGCTGTCACCCCTAAGCCCCTCTCTCTCGCCACCTCTCCCCCCACTCTCCTCCCCACTAGAAAGGTTGGACAATAGGGAGGAGAAGGCTAAGGTACAGGCCCACAATTTCCCATAGCAACTCGGGTAGATTCTGTGTCAAGAATTAGAAAATTCTGAAGCACATTGACATGTGCATCATCTCTATTATAAAAAAGAAGTCCTTTTCTAACCTTGCTTGTATCTGCATAATATATTTATTTTCTTTGGGTGAAGAAAAGAGTTCTCAAGTGTCAGCACAGAGAGATTTTGGGGATAGGGAAAGGAGAAAGAGAGGGAATAGGTGAGAGGATGAGAGGACAAGGGACTGAGAAGAGTAGAAGAAGGAGGACTAAGATTGAGGTGAGGAAAAAGTGAGAGGATTGGGGATGGGGAAGGAAGAGTGAGAAGGAGAGAGGACTGGGGCTGGGGGAAAAAGGGAGAGACAATCAGGGATGGAAATGATGGGAGATAGGGAAGATAGGGGGAGGATCAGGAATCTGGGATGGAGGGAGAGGCTGCAAGGTTCTGTGATTAAGGATGTGGTTTTATTAAAAAAAACCTTTCCTGATTCATTTCATTTTATGAAACAAAAGGAAAACAAACCAAAAACAAGTTGTCACTACTGCAAAAAATAAAATAAAATCCCAGAGCTCCCCCAATCCCCCTCAGCCTCATCCTCCTACTCCTTCTGGATCCTTTTACCCTCACTTGTTGAAAATGTCTTCACAGGCTAAGTGCAATCCCTGGTCACATCTGTTCAAAATGGGCAGATGGGCAGCTGTGGGCCCGAGACTGGTGCCATCATAAATATTTGCCATACAAAATGGTGCCGGCCTAGCCAACACCATTTTGTATGGCAAAAAAATGTACAATAGTGCCAGTCTCAGTTTGCCAGTGCTGTTTACAATAGCAACAGCGGCGGGACAGGAGCAAACAGGGAACGCTCCTACGCTGGGAAACTATTTTCAATAAGATGGTATGTCTGGGGGGAAGGGGCTGAAGAGGATTGGGGAAGAGCCCAGGAGTGTGGGGAGGGCATTTGGGGCAGTGATAACCTTTTTTTTTTCACTTTTGGTTTTCATTGCTTTTTAATTATGTTTTATCAATTTCATTTGTTATTTGTTCTTTTGTTGTAAAGAAATCAAAGAAAAAAGGAAATGAAACGAGGAAATAAAACTCCATTTTTCCTCAATCTCTTATCTGGGATAAGATGAGATTGATGTGATTTCCGCAGCTGGTGTTGGTCAGTAATCTCGCTGCAGCATTTTGAATCATGAGCTTGCCTCACTTATTTTGAGTCAGCAAAGTATGTGAAAAACTTTACAAAAGAAATATAAGACCTACTTTGACTTCTCATTGCTCCTGACCTATGCTTTGATTCAGGTCTTGACTGGACCAGTAGTCATGGCCCATGGCATATACATATACGATTTGCACTAAAAGGCTTTACAGGCAACTGGAAGCAAAGATATAATTACATAAAGACACAATGTCACCTTTTTAATGCAAATTTTTGCCAGTTTTCAGGTGCAAATATCTCTATTGTGTAGTTGTAAAATCTTTTAATGTTTATGTCATTTGAAAGAGCATCTTTTTGTGTACAAATGTCACCCTGTTTCATTTTGGACCCAATCTTGCATTGGTCAAAATTAAGGCCCCAGTGATATGCATTATTTGTATGCATGGCCGCTATGTTCAAAAGAGGCATCTTTGGTGCCCTGCTGTGTAACATGCAAATGAGTTAGAGATGCGAGGTTTTACAGTGCGGTGAAGCTTGTTGTGCTTAACATGCTTGTAGCTTATGATACATCTTTGCTTTGACATCATTTTATAAATGACCCCTCAAACTGGACATTTTATTGTGCTGTGTTATTTACTGTAGGCAAGCCTGAACATGCAAAAGTATCACCTTCACAAGGAACTATTAGTCCTGGGGGAATTCTGCGCTACTGCAGAGCGCAGAATTTGCGCAGAATTCCCCCCCCCCCCCCCCCCGTGCAGAATTGCCATTTTCTGCGCTGAAAATAGCAGAAGAGACCCTGGCATGCTGTGAACGGAGCACTTCCAAGTGTGCCGTGGGATGCGCTCCGCGGCGAAGATGAAGGTCCCGGCGCATCGTACATAGCAAAGAAGGAAGGCCCCCGTGTGCCGCGAGCGGAGTGTGCTCCGCTCACGGCAAAGATGGAAGGCCCCGGTGAGAGAGAATGTGTGTGTGTGAGAGGGAGGAGGGGAGGGTGAGAGAGAGCAGGAGGGTGTGAGAGAGAACATGGAAGGTAAGAGAGCAGGGGGATGCTTGAGTGTAGGTTTCAGAGAGAGGAGGCCTATATGAGGTGAGAGGGTGTGGGGGAGGCAGGGGTGGATTGCCCTATCGGGGGATCGGGCTTCTCCCAGTGGGCCGGTCGCTCCCATCAAGTGATTTTTATTTTTGACTTCCCAGCCAAAGAGAAGAAGAGGGTCTGTTAGCACTGCGGCCCGAAGAGAAACCTGTGGAGCTGCAGCAGAGCCATCCTGCCACAGCCAGAAGACAGCCATGCAGGGCCGTAAAAGAGGCCTGCAAGGCCGCGGCAGAGCCCATGCTGGCCAGAAACAGCTGAAAAATGGAAGAGAGGCCGCAAGCCCCCGCCAGAGTCCAAGCAGAAGGGGCTGTGAGCCACTGCTGGAGCCCAAGCCAGCAGCGGCTGAAGAAAGGAAGAGGGGCCGCGAGCTGCTGTCAGAGCCCAAGCTGGTGGCGGCTGAAAAAAGTGAAGACAAGCCCAAGTGTCGCCGCCAGAACCTGGGAGAGTGACGTCGCTGCCAGCTGCCACCGCCGGAGAAAAGAAGACCAGGCCGGCAGGGGCCAAAGAAAAGAAGACCAGGCCGGCGGGGGCTGAAAAAATGAAGACCGGCGCTGCCAGCTGCCGCCGGAGACGAGGCCGGCGGGCCAGAGATGAGCTGTTCAGCTGGGGGCTTTTGTGTGTGTGTGTATTTGAAACTGGAAGGGTGCATCTGTGTCTGTGTGACATGTATGTGAGGCAGGGAGGGTGCGTCTGTGTGTGTGTGACATGTATGTGAGGCAGGGAGGGTGCTTCTGTGTGTGTGTGGCGTGTATGTGAGGCAGGGAGGGTGCTTCTGTGTGTGTGTGTGACGTGTATGTGAGGCAGGGAGGGTGCGTCTGTGTGTGTGTGACATGTATGTGAGGCAGGGCGGGTGCTTCTTTGTGTGTGTGGCATGTATGTGAGGCAGGGAGGGTGCTTCTGTGTGTGTGTGTGGGGCGTGTATGTGAGGCAGAGAAGGTGCTTCTGTGTGTGTCAATGTGTGTGTGCGAGAGAGAGATGGAGCATGTTTTTGGCTGGCTGTGGCTGTGAGAGAGGGGGCATGTGTGTGATTGAGCCTGTTTGTAAGTGAGATAGAACATGTGTGTGATTGAGAGCTTGTGTGTAAGTGAAATAGAAAGTGAAGAAAACGGAGATCGGTGTGTATAAAATGCCCTTTATTGAAATTTGCCCGACTCTGGCCGAGTTTCGGTCTTTGGTCAAGAGCTGCCTCAGGGGCAATAGACATTAGCAGAGCTTATCGCATGCCTGCAAGGCTGATGTAATAGTAATTGCGTGTCCACTTTTAAAATGATCTTTCATTCTTATTCTGGTTGTGCACACATCTGTGTGTTACAGCATATGATTATGCAGTAGGGATGTGAATCGTGTCCTCGATCGTCTTAACGATCGATTTCGGCTGGGAGGGGGAGGGAATCGTATTGTTGCCGTTTGGGGGGGTAAAATATCGTGAAAAATCGTGAAAATCGTTAAAAAATCGAAAAATCGAAAAATCGAAAAACCGGCACATTAAAACCCCCTAAAACCCACCCCCGACCCTTTAAATTAAATCCCCCACCCCCAAATAACTTAAATAACCTGCGGGTCCAGCGGCGGTCCGGAACGGCAGCGGTCCGGAACGGGCTCCTGCTCCTTCATCTTGTCGTCTTCGGCCGGCGCCATTTTCCAAAATGGCGCCGAAAAATGGCGGCGGCCATAGACGAAAAAGATTGGACGGCAGGAGGTCCTTCCGGACCCCCGCTGGACTTTTGGCAAGTCTCGTGGGGGTCAGGAGGCCCCCCACAAGCTGGCCAAAAGTTCCTGGAGGTCCAGCGGGGGTCAGGGAGCGATTTCCCGCCGCGAATCGTTTTCGTACGGAAAATGGCGCCGGCAGGAGATCGACTGCAGGAGGTCGTTCAGCGAGGGTTCCGGCGCCTCGCTGAACGACCTCCTGCAGTCGATCTCCTGCCGGCGCCATTTTCCGTACGAAAACGATTCGCGGCGGGAAATCGCTCCCTGACCCCCGCTGGACCTCCAGGAACTTTTGGCCAGCTTGTGGGGGGCCTCCTGACCCCCACGAGACTTGCCAAAAGTCCAGCGGGGGTCCGGAAGGACCTCCTGCCGTCCAATCTTTTTCGTCTATGGCCGCCGCCATTTTTCGGCGCCATTTTGGAAAATGGCGCCGGCCGAAGACGACAAGATGCAGGAGCAGGAGCCCGTTCCGGACCGCTGCCGTTCCGGACCGCCGCTGGACCCGCAGGTTATTTAAGTTATTTGGGGGGGGGTTCGGGAGGGTGGGGGATTTAATTTAAAGGGTCGGGGGTGGGTTTTAGGGGGTTTTAGTGTGCCGGCTCACGATTCTAACGATTTATAACGATAAATCGTTAGAATCTGTATTGTATTGTGTTCCATAACGGTTTAAGACGATATTAAAATTATCGGACGATAATTTTAATCGTCCTAAAACGATTCACATCCCTATTATGCAGTACGGCAGCTGAATCGGTTATGACACAGGCTGCAGGAACAATTGTATTAGGTGGCTCTCGTACCCAATGCCGTACTGCATTTTATACACACTGATCTCTGTTTTCTTCACTGCTATACAGCTAACTGGATCTGCTTCCGATTTGTTTTCTAGTGAAATAGAGAGATCATGTGTGTGATTGAAAGCCTGTGTGTAAGAGAGAGCGAGAGCATTGTGTGATTGAGAGAGACTGACCAGAGAGATAACATATGTATGTGTGAGAGAGACTGATCAGGGAGGTGACTGGTATGTGTGTGCTTGTGTGTGTGTGAGAGAGAGAGAGGGAGAGACTGGTTGGGGAGATGATTGGTGTGTGAGAGACAGAAACTGGTCCTGAGGGTGTGACTGGTGTGTGTGTGTGAGAGAGAGAGAGAAGAGACTGGTTGTGGTCCCTAAGGAAGAGGACCGTGAGGACAGCTTCAGCAGCTACTGCTGCTTCTGGTGTGGCCTGCAAGGGAAAGGAGTAGAAGAACTGCTGGAGAGGGTAAGTAAAGGTGGCTTTTTAAGTTCATCTTTCTTGATTGACTACCATTTTAATTGTTGGGTAGTATGATGTGTCTGCTGTTTTGAAATATTTTATTGGTGTTTGGTAAAGCTTTCAAAATTTGCATGAGTCTTTAATTATTGGATATTCTATTCATCAGCTGTTTTGAAATTATTTTATTACTATGATTTTACTATTATGATTAATTTTCACATGGTGAAAATGTGGAATGGCTGAACGCTGCAATAAGGGTACATACACCCCAGAGAGATCTGAGATCCACCAATAAAAGCTTACTGTCCATTCCTTCGATGATCTCAGCAAAACTAACATCAGTAAGGGAAAGAGCCCTATCACTTGCTGCTCCAAAAATTTGGAATAACATACCAGTTGACATTCGGCTAGAACCAAACAGAATGGCATTTAGAAAAAAAGTCAAAACATGGCTTTTTCAGCAAGCGTTTAATGATGGTGACAGTAATTTGTGAAGTAAAAAATCACAAAAAACAAAGAACTAAAGGCTGAGGTGAAACAAAGTTGAGTTAGTCACAGTGTTGAATGTTGTTGTCTAGATGTCTCACTGTTAGGCCATTATTATGACAATTGTAATTGAATTGTCGTTATATTATTTGTAATTTTGATTTTTTTAGTATAAATGTTTTTATGTAATCTTGTAAACCGATATGATGGTTCCCACCAAATACCAGTATAGAAATTTAAATAAATACATAAATAAATAATGATTTATATATTTTGATTTTATTGATTGTTTCATGAGGAATGGTGAAATTTTTGTTTTTCCATTGTTGCACTGTATAGAGTCTGGCGTGATGCGCTTTACAGTTCAGTTTTTGTCTGCACATTTCTATTTATATTTTATGTGGCTTTATTCTGTATTTGGTGAGAGCTTGTGTTCTGCATGCAAAGACTGAGATGAAGCATTCTTTTAACATGTGGTTTCTCTGTAGGGATCTGTAGTAGCTTGGTCTGTTCTGTTTTCCTGATAGGAGGTGTATTGATATTTTAGATTCTGGTGTAATATTTTTGGTATTCTTTTTCATAGGTAGGGTTGTTATTCGTTGAGTGTTGGCAGATAGTACTGTGTTGATACGGGAGGACCATGCCGAAATATATCACGATAGATATGATGGCATATGAATTATAAGATGCAAAGTTTTCTTGTTGGCATCACAACAGTGAATGAAATTATCACAACAACGTGTATATTAATTTTACCTCAGAATGCTCACTTGTTCTGACTCTGGGATTAAGCCCATCAGTTCAAGCTGCTAGTGACTGTGGAACAGTGTATTGTTGAACTGCCACCTGCTCTTCTACTGAAAATAGTAAATGTTCTCAAACTAATAGGTTTCTTGTTGAATGAAAGTATTTACTGAAATATTTTATAAATGATATATGTGGGCGCGGCCCATGGATTTTATAATATGTTCGTGCCGGGTAGCTTTTTTTTATGTTTTAAGGCGTGTGTGCATATATATGTAAATTATATTGTATGTGTAATTGGGTACCCATGGGCCAGTATGGAGAAAAATCCCCCGGGCCACTATTTTCCCACAATCCACCCCTGAGGGGAGGGGAGAGTGAGAGAGCAGGAGGGTGTGAGAAAGAACAAGGGAGGTAAGTGAGAGGAGGAATGCTTGAGTGTGGGTTTCAGAGAGAGGAAGCCTATATGAAGGGAGGGGGTGTGGGGGAGGGGAGGGTGTGAGAGAGCATGTGAGGTAAGAGAGTGGGGGGGATGCTTGAGTGTGGGTTTCAGAGAGAGGGAAGCCTATATGAGGAGATTGTGAAGGAGTGTGTATGTGTATGAGAGATTGGGAGCTTGTTATGGTTTTGAGGTATTGGAGTGGATTCTTGGGAACTGCGGTGATGGACACTCCCAAGGGGAGGAGCCCTGTGAGCAACCGCAGTACTAGTCTAGACTCTATACATGCAGACACAGAGAATTCGTATTTATTATACAGCTTGGTGGTACTGCCCAGGGGTGGCAGCAGTGAGGTAACCCAGTAGAATAGTCCAGGGGTCCTCAGGAGAGGAGACAAGTCCCACGTTTGTGTAGATAGTAGGCAGTGCAGGGTACTGGAGGAAGTCCCGGATGCAGACTCCCAGCGCTGAAGCTGAAGATGAGACAGACTGACAATGTTAGTTACTCACTGAAGTAGATAGCTGTATTGATGAAAATCCTGGCAGGCAGAAGTAGTTGAACTGTAGGCACCAAGGTAGGGAGAGCAGGCTCTCGAGGAGAGAGTACCCGGTATCCCAGATAGGTACCTGAAAGAAAGAAAGCATAAGGGCCCCCGAGGAGTGGGTACCCAAGTTAGTGACAAATTACCCCAAAGGGCAGAGAGAGCTTCCAGCGGCAGCAAGGAAGCTGCACAGCAGCTTAGACCGGAGGCATTCCAATCCATTCACGATCCTACTAACTCAGTTTGTTAGCAAACGAAGGGCAGGCTAAATACCTGGATGGCGTGATGTCACTCAGAGGGGATGCCCCCGAGGTTCCCACCATGACGTGGATAAAGACGTGAGTGGCCCTCAGGAGAAACATGGTGAACACCATTGCCGTTGCCATTCCGGGGACACCGGAGAGAGCGGCATGAAGATGCGGCAGCAGCCATCTTCCCAAGGCTTGAGGAGAGAGAAGGAAGAAAGGTGAGGCACAGAGGTCGAAGCCGTCTGAGACCGACGGACACAACACTCGTGAGTATGAAAAAGGGGATGTGTGTGTGTGTGAGAGAGAGTGAGGGAGCCTGTATGAGGGTGTGCTTATGTGTACTAGAGAGAGGGAGCATGTGTGTGAGAGAGGGAGGGACAGCGGGAGCCTGTGTGAGGGGCAGTACTGAGAATGGGGTCAAACTCTGGGACTGGCAATAGAGTGGAAGGGGTTCAGCCTAGAGGTGGAGGGGAGAGATACTGGCAGATGGAGGAGTTGGGGCCTGAGAGGGCAAAGTGGCCAGGGGAGTAGGGAGAGTGAGTGGAAGGGACACTCTTATAGTGAATTTCTAGGGAAATTCTGCTCAAAATATTTAAAATTCTGCATCTTTAAGTAATAACTTTTTCTGTATTAATTTAAAATGTAATTAAAGACTGTCATGTAAATTGTGCTATTTTGACCAATATAAACTTTGCATAATTTTAAGTTTTTGTGTGCAGAATTTTAAATTTTTTGCGCAGAATTCCCCCAGGAGTAATCTATGGTAATGTCATGTTAGCAGTGTGTTGTGGCAGAGATTTTGGGAACATGCCCTGGCCTGTGACACCATTGTGCTCTTTGTGGTATCAAATTTTTCTTTGTGCCAAAGGAGGACATTGAAGCAGACCTGTTCAGGATGAGAGGTTTAGCAAAGGTCATACAGTTGCTGGCACAAGGGAAAATCATCAATTCAAGCTCATTGATGCAACTAAAATTTGTATTAACAAAATTTCAAATGACTTCACCACATTCATTGCAAGTCATGGGACAGGAGGCGATGTCCTTTCGTGGATTACAAACTGGTTAAAAGACAAGAAACAGAGAGTAGAATTAAATGGTCAATTTTCTCAGTAAACAGTGGAGTGCCTCAGGGATCTGTACCTGGACCTGTGCTTTTCAATATATTTATAAATGATCTGGAAAGAAATACAATGAGTGAGGTTATTAAATTTGCGGATGATACAAATCTATTCAGAGTAGTTAAATCACAAGCGGTTTGTGATACATTACAGAAGGATCTTGCAAGATTGGAAGATTGGGCATCCAAATGGCAGATAAAATTTAATGTGGACAAGTGCAAGGTGTTGAATAAAGGGAAAAATAACCCTTGCTGTAGTTACACAATGTTAGGTTCCATATTAGGAACTTCCACCCAGGAAAAAGATCTAGGCATCATAGTGGATAATACTTTGAAATCGTCGGCTCAGTGTGCTGCAGCAGTCAAAAAAGCAAACTGAATGTTAGGAATTATTAGGAAGGGAATGGTGAATAAAACAGAAAATGTCATAATGCCTCTGTATCGCTCCATGGTGAGACTGCACCTCAAATACTGTGTACAAGTCTGGTCGCCGCATCGCAAAAAAGATATAGTTGCGATGGAGAAAGTACAGAGAAGGACAACCAAAATGATAAAGGAGATGGAACAGCTCCCCAATGAGGAAAGGCTGAAGTGGTTAGGGCTGTTCATCTTGGAGAAGAGACGGCTGAAGGGGGATATGATAGAGGTCTTTAAGATCATGAGAGGTCTTGAACGAGTAGATGTGAATCAGTTATTTACACTTTCGGATAATAGAAGGACTAGGGGGCATTCCATGAAGTTATCAATTAGCACATTTAAGACTAATTGGAGAAAATTCTTTTTCACTCAACGCACAATTAAGCTCTAGAATTTGTTGCCAGAGGATTTGGTTAGTGCAGTTAGTGTAGCTGGGTTCAGAAAAGGTTTGGATAGGTTCTTGGAGGAGAAGTCCATTAAATGCTATTAATCAAGTTTACTTAGGGAATAGCCACTGCTATTAATTGCATCAGTAGCATGGGATCTTCTTGGTGTTTGGGTACTTGCTACATTCTTGTGGCCTGGTTTGGCCTCAGCTGGAAACAAGATGCTGGGCTTGATGGTAGGGGTGTGCATTCGTTTTCGACTTATTGTGAATCTGCAACGTATATGCCATATTCGTTGTATTCATGGGGGTTCCGGAATGTATGGCGAACCCCCACGAATACAACGGATCACCAACGATTAGGCCCCCACCCTCCTGACTCCGCCCCCAAGACTTGCCAAAAGTACCTGGTGGTCCAGTGGGGTTCCTGGAGCGATCTCTTGCACTCGGGCTGTCGGCTGCCGGTATTCAAAATGGCGCCGATAGCCCCTGTGACATCGTAAGGACTCCTGACCCCCCCCAAGACTTGCCAAAAGTCCCTGGTGGTCCAGCGAGGATCCTGGAGTGATCTCCTGCATGCGGGTCGTCGGCTGCCAGTATTCAAAATGGCGCCGATAGCCTTTGCCCTTACTATGTCACAGGGGCTATCAGCGCCATTGGTCGGTTGCTCCTACCATGTGACAGGGGCCGACCAATTGCACTGGTAGCCCCTGTGTAAGGGTCCCCCCCAAAGACTTGCCAAAAGTCCCTGGTGGTCCAGCGGAGGTCCTGGAGCAATCTCCTGCACTCGGGTCGTCGGCTGCCAGTATTCAAAATGGCGCTGTTAGCCTTTGCCCTTACTATGTCACAGGGGCTATCAGCGCCATTTTGAATACTGGCAGCCGACAGCCCAAGTGCAGGAGATTGCTCCAGGAACCCCGCTGGACCACCAGGTATTTTTAGCTAATCTGGGGGGGGTCAGGAGGGTGGGGGGTTGTAGATAAATAACTTTAAAGGGTTGGGATGGGTTTTTTTGGTGGGAACGAATGTATTTTTGACATATGAACGGATCAGGGGCCCCCGAGAACAGATGCAACGGATTTGGGCCCCTACGAAACCGAATCCCGAATGGAATGAAACCATCCCTGCTGCACATCCCTACTTAATGGCTATTAATCAATTATACTTAGGGAATAGCCACTGCTATTAATTGCATCAGTAGCATGGGTTCTTCCTAGTGTTTGGGTAATTGCCAGGTTCTTGTGGCCTGGTTTTGGCCTCTGTTGGAAACAGGATGCTGGGCTTGATGGACCCTTGGTCTAACCCACATGGCAATATCTTATGTTCTTAACATGAACATGAATATTTTCCCGCCCTTCAAGTATCTAGCTTTCAACTTGGTCAGTATTTAGCTTGCATCTATGATAATTCCTGATGAATTGGCCATATGTTCGAAGTCTCAATTGAGGAATGTGATGTCTTGGTCAATTTCTTGCACCCCCAAGGTCCTGCCATGTCATTTTACTGTCCACCCTGTAGAGTCACTGTTACCCTTGCTGCACTCATAACAGCTTCATCAGCCAGGCAGCACATTTATTCACAAGTCACTTTGTCATGCACTGATGGGACATTCAAAAGCATGTGCAAGGCAGGAAAAAAGACTAAGTGAATTTTTGTGAAATCTGCAGTTTTTATCAATTCTCGTATGTAGTGTCTTGCCTTTTCTTGTTTTGTGCTTAAATAAAAGCTTGGAAACCTGTGGCCGGTTCCTTGTCTGGCTGTCTGGGGTGGCCCCTAGGCGATGGGGTTGTCAATTTTGCTGAATTGGCAGTGGCTCAGCTACCACTGACCAATGCAAGTTAATCAATCAGCATACAAAGTTTTACACTGACTTTGATGACTAATTTATGAAAATATATCTACACAAATATGTGTCAAAAGCTAAAAGTGTGGTAAGCATAGTAAACTGAGCTGCATTGTAAAATTTCTCATCACTAGCTCATTTGCATGTTTCACAGTTGGGTGCCAAATATGGCTCTTTTTAACATAGTGCATTCACACATGCAGATGCTTGTCTTTGGAACTAATTCTGACCAAAGCAAGGCTGGGTCCAAGATGAAACAGGGTGAGTTTTGTAGCAAAAAAGGTGTTCTTTCAAATGACATTAGAAAGAAAAAAATTAAAAACTACACAGCAGAGATATTTCCACCCCAAAAATGGCAACAATTTGCAGAAAAAGGTGACACGTCTTTATGTAACTATGTCTTTGCTTCCAGTTGGCTTCAAACCCTCCCATGAAAATCCCAAATGTTCGTCATGAGACATGATTCAATTATGGCCTGAACTGAAGTATACATCAGGAGCAATGAGGATCAAAGTAGACCTTACATTTATTTTATGAAATTTTTCCCGTACTTTGCTGGTTCATAAAAAGGGTGGCAAGCTCATGTTAGGTTCCAAACTTTGCATAGGAGCTTATCCTAAGAGATTGTAATAATCCACAAAATTTCAGGCTCCTAACAGAGGTTGTTTGGCTGCAGTGCCTGGACAAACTGGCTATTTTGTGTTGCGCAGAGCACAGTACTCTGAGTGGCCTTCATTCAGCTGCTTCTAGCTCTTGAACCGATAGAGATCCAGCCAAAAAAGTTTGCATAGTTTTGTTTGAGGCCCTAGAGAACATCCACACAAAATTTTATTCAATTTTAAGGAGGTCGAGCATGGTTGATTTTCTAAATTGGTCCACTTGACATGGAATGTCCCTTGTGTGAAATTTAAATTTGTGAAAATTGCTAATGAGCTGATTTACATGATTCTTCTTGCAAACACAAAATAATGTATAGAAAACTAGCAAACAGCACACACAAAAATTCACAAATTCGATTATGTGTGTTATTTGCCACTTTTTTCCACGCATTATTGTGAAGGCAAATGTACATCAGCCTCCGTGTCTGTTAGTAAAGGATCTTTGGGTATGTGGAATTCACTCAGCTTTGTAAGAAACAGTCAAAGTATAGATTATTTAAGATAAGCAAAATGTTTACCCACAATTCTGGAATTCTTTGTACCATAAAAGAAAATGATGCAGCTTATAAATTGTATAAATTGGACGTCACCTAACAGGTAGCATGAACAGAGATGAAAGGTTTTGATTGTTTCGGATTGAGCAGGATATGGATAAATTGATGTTTGGAGGAACAACAAGTAACAAGGGCTAACTCTGTATATATTTCAAATAAGAAACTGCTATTTTAATAAGAATGTACTGGGACTCATTCCGTCACTAGATAACATAAACAATATGATGTTATGTCACCAAATAATACTGCCACCTTGTTATTTTGGCACAGAATACTGCTGACTTGCTCTCTAGTCTTTGAAATAAAACTTTAGCTGATTCTTGGATTTTGCATATTTGGTTTATTTCATTATAATGTTTATCCTGCAGAATTTTAGGCAGTACTAAGTGTTAAATCTAAATCAGAGCTATCAGAGTCAGATTGTGAGTGTTAACAGTGTGCACACGTTCACTGTAAATAGTGCTACAGGAAACCAGTTTTTGTAATTATCATCAGGAAACATTTCACATTCTACCACCCACTAACAAGAAAACTTGCAAAGCTCCCTACCCAAATCCCAAGCACCCAAAAAAAAAAACCAACCCACATACCAGGAGTTTCTAAGATTGCCAATCAAGCCGAAGTTTTGCTCTGCACAATGCTAACCTGAATAGGGTTTTTGGGAGGTTAGCTATAATATTATCTATACTAAGCTAGTAAATTATCACAAATATTCATAGCATGCTCAATTTTATTTCAACATTGTTATTAAAGTTTTTTTCATGGCCCAACATGAAGTTCATTCTTTGTACTCAGTATCACTCACGATTTTGCAAGATGCCATATCTTCTGGAACAACGGCTCCATTGTTTTTGAACCATTTAGTGTACTGTTTCCAAATCTCAGATCTCAAGATTATGAATGATCCTCAGTATTGTTTCTCTGCCAGACTAATGCAGTGTGTCCTGACGTTCAGCTCATTTAAGAAACAAATGCACAACTACATTTTTTTAAGAACAGACAACTATCTGGATAAATAATCACATGGCTACTAACAGCAATTTAACCAGCATCTTAATACACTTCCGAATTGATCTATTTGTTGAAGAGCTTAATATGCAGTATGTTGTGACTTTTTAAAAGCTACTCATGACCCTTTTGGGTTAAAAATCAAGCCATGAGCTGAGGACAGTCTCTTCTTGGCCTTTTGGCTGAGTTAGAGAACCTGTACAATAAAGAAAGATAATGCCCTGAACAACCCACTGGGAACACCTCATTAGTAACATGAGTAAGTTATAACCATGACCAAAGCAGAAGGATTAAACTTCCAGTTAAAGATAGACTTCAAAATAAATAAAATTTAATGTGTGGAATCAATTATGTACAGTAAGTAAGAATCTTCAACAAGATAGAAAGCTAGAGATCAACTGGTGTGTATGGCACTGCACCAAGAATGAAACTGGGTAGACTAGAAAGGCCTAATAATCCCCATTTGCTGTTGTATTTTATGTTTCTATGTAACCTTTGTAGTCATGCTAAAGTCAATAAACACAGATGGATGTTTAATTTGATGCTCTTCATGCCTACTCATGGCATATTAAAAAAAAAAACAGAGAAGATATAAGAACATAAGTACATACCATACTGGGTCAGACCAAGGGTCCATCAAGCCCAGCATCCTGTTTCCAACAGTGGCCTATCCAGGCTATAAGTACTTGGCAAGTACCCAAAAACTAAGTCTATCCCATGCTACTGATGCTAGTAATAGTAGTGGCTATTTCCTAAATCAACTTGATTAATAGCAGGAATTGAACTTCTCCTCCAAGAACTTATCCAAACCTTTTTTAAACCCAGCTACACTAACTGCACTAACCACATCCCCTGGCAATAAATTCCAGAGTTTAATTGTGCGTTGAGTGAAAAAGAACTTTCTCCGATTAGTTTTAAATGTTCTACTTTTACGACTGTCGCTGCCCGACGTCTCCACTCCGCCCACCTTACCTTTTTTGCGACTCCTCTCGCGGTTGATGGACGTCTGGCTGCCACGGCGTCTGCCTGCCGTTCCCTCCAGCATCCCCGGTCCGGCTTGGGAGCTGCATCCCGCCATATTGTCCAGGTACCTTAGGGCATGCGCGCCTCGCAGTTCTGCTTCTTATTCTCTCTTTGGCGCGAACCTCAGTGGCATCCCCCTGTGATGACGTCACGCATCCCGGATACAAAAGCCTACACTTGTTGCTTGCTAATGGAGTTAGCAAGGGAACTCCTTACGGGATCTCCTTATGGATGGGATTCACTCTCCGTACTAGCTACTCTGCCTCTCCAACTTTGGACTTTATCCTAACGGGGTACCCGCTCCTCGGGGGCCTCTCTCATTTCTTGCAGGTCGCTATCAGGAACCGGTACTCGCTCCTCGAGGGCCCATGTTCCCTGAATCACTGCCTGAACCTATCTCTTCTACTTGGAAGAAACCGCTGCCTACATCATCAGTGAGTTATCAACTTTATTTCCTCAGAGCTGTTCCCTGGAACCAGGTACTCGCTCCTCGAGGGCCTGCCTCTATTCCAGCTTCTGTGTCACCTTCCGGGAGAAACCGCTGTGTGAGTAACTTTACCAAACGAGGCTCTATACCAGAACTCTGTGTATGCTCCACTGTACTCACTATCTCAGTTTTCTCCACTACAGCACAGCCATAGAGGGATTCGCTGTTCTAGTATCCTGAGGAACCCTAGCCCAGGTGGGCTTCATCTCTACTCACTACTGCCACCTCTGGTGGCTTATCAACTCTGTCTAATAAAAGATATAACTTTGTGTTGTGTGTCCCAAAGCTGAGCCTGACCTGTGGCCCCTCACAGGACTTCCCCCCATGGGCGTGGTTAGCTGCCACAGTGTCCAAGGCTCCACCCAAAACCTTACAAACAATAACATCTACATACTAACTTCATGGAGTGCCCTCTAGTCCTTCTATTATCCGAAAGAGTAAATAACCGAGACATTTTTACCCGTTCTAGGCCTCTAATGATTTTAAACACCTCCATCATATCCCTCCATCATATCCCTCCTCAGCCGTCTCTTCTCCAAGCTAAACAGTCCTAACATCTTTAGTCTTTCCTCATAGGGAAGTTGTTCCATCCCCTTTATCATTTTGGTTGCCCTTCTCTGTACCTTCTCCATCACAACTATATCATTTTTCAGATGCGGCGACCTGAATTGTACACAGTATTCAAGGTGCAGTCTCACCCAGGGCCAGTGGAAGGGGATTTGGCGCCCTAGGTGAGCCTTCTCCCTTGTGCCCCCACCCCCGGTATCGGCCCCAACTCCAGGGCCGGTGGAAGCAATATGAGAACTAGGCCTGGGCCTAGGGCGCCGAGCAGTGGTATACCGAGGGGAGGTCAGGGGGAGCCAATGCGGCCGCCGATGGACCTCATCCCACTGGCAGCTGAGCAGTGAACTACCGCTGTGCTGTGCTGTGTGCCGGACACACACAGCAGGAAGATCAGCAGGGCCGTGGTGGAGCTCATGTCACCACGGCCCGAAGAAAAAGGTCGCATCCAAACCTGCAGGTGCTCCTCCTCCTTATTATCTGCGCGGCACCGGAAGAAAATGTTGCCGGAGCCGCGTGGGCAGGAAGGAGGAGGAGCATCAGCCGCATGCAGAAGAGGAGAAGTGTTGTCGCAGTGGGCTGAGGAGGAGGCCTGGTAGCAGGGCCGCCGCTGCGGATCCCACATTGTAGGTGGCCCGAGAAGATCAGGGCCGCTGCACAGCCCATCCTGTGGTGACCTGTGAAGAGGAGGACCAGAGGCAAGAGAGAGGCTGAGGGCCTGTAGAGTGTGTGTGTGTGTGTGTATGAGATGAGTTGAGAGATTGTATGTGTGTTCAGATGATTTGAGAGATTGTGTGTGTGTGTGAGGGAGTGAGTTGAGAGACTGTGTGTGGGAGTGAGGACCTGAATGTTTGCAGAGACAGCATGTGAGAGCCTCTGTGTGTGTGAGAGAGACAGCATGTGACAGTGAGTGCCTGTGCTTGAGCGAGACAGCATGTGGGAGTGAGAGAGAGCCTGTGTATGTGAGAGTCAGCATGTGCCAGTGAGAGACTGTGTGTATGAATGATTGTATGAGAGAGAGCATGTGACAGTGAGAGCCTGTGCTTGAGCAAGACAGCATGTGGGGTGAGAGAGAGCCTATGTGTGTGAAAGTCAGACCGCATGTGCAAGAGAGAAACTGTGTGTATGAATGATTGTATGAGAGAGAGCATGTGAGAGTGAGAGCCTGTGTGTGTGTGTGAGAGAAAGAGAAAGCATGTGAGAATGCGAACCTGACTGTGTGTTTGAGGGAAGAACATAGATGGAGAGGAAAGAAATAGAAAAATAGACAATATAAAAGGAATTGGCAAAAAAATAAGAAAGGGAAGGTGGAACAAAAAAGCCTGTGACCAACCGATTAGAAAACTAAGATCAGACAGCAAAGGTAAAAAAAAAATAAATTACTTTTTCCTGATTGGCACATGTAATCTTTGGTAATGTGCAAGAGTAGCACTTTCTCTATGCGGATTTCACAATGTACAAGATCAGCATGGAGGAAGTGGAAACCCACAGGGCCTGCACAGAGGAGGCAGCAGAATGGGCTTCAGTGCCAGTAGCAGCAATCAGTACCTCCCCAATAGTCATACGGCAGCATGAGGAATGAGAGAGGCAGCAGAGGAATGAGAGAGGCTCCGAGGTTTCTGGCAAAAGAAAGAGGGGGTCTGCTTTTAGTGTGTGCATGCATATGAATGTGAGTCTGCCTGGGGGTGTATGTGTGTGAATGCATGGGTGCCTGCCTGAGGGTGTGTTTGTGTATGAGAATGAATGGGTGTCTTCCTGGGGTTTGTATGTGTGAGAATAGGTGCCTGCCTGTGTGTGGTGTATGTGTATGTGTGTCTGAGAATGAATTGGTGCCTGCCTGGGGGTCTGTGTGTGTGTGTGTGTGTGTGAGAGAGAGAGAGAGAATGACTAGGAGCTTGTCTGGGTGTGTGTGTTTGTGTGTATGTTGAGGGAGCCAGTGAGAGTGAGAGCATCTGTGTGTATGAGAAAATCCAGGGGAGTAGAGTTTGTGTGTGGGGGTGTATGTAGAGGGGGAGAGAGTGTCTTAGAGCCTGAGAGTGTGTCAGTGTCTGTGAGAGCGAGAGGTTATGGTGGGTATAAGAACATGAATGTGTATGTATGTGACAGTGTATGTGTGAGAGAGAATGGACATGTGAGTATATGTGAGAGAGAGAGGATAACCTCCTAATCCTCAACAATATCAGGGTGACTGGAAATCAAGAGCTCCCACGTATGGACAGCAGGGGCTTTTTAAAATCCTTATTAGTTTTAATTATTGGGTGTTATTTGATATGTGCTGTTTTGAAATATTTTATTGCTGTTTGGGAAATTGTAAAAAATGTATATGATTTTAATTAATATAAATTCTATTTATCAGTAGTTTTAAAATATTCTTTTATTAGTATGGTTTTACTATTATAACTGATGCTTTATGTTTCTTGATTTTATTTGTTTTATGAGGAATGGTGGTTCTGTTTTTCCATTGTTAATACACAGAGTCAGGCTTCTTGGGGGTTTTCATTTCAGTTTTTGTCTAATTTGTGCTCCTTTATTTTGTATTCTGTATTTGGTAAGGGTCTGTCTCTGCTCTGTGTGTGTGACCATGATGAGAGATTCTGCTAGCATAGAGTGTCTGTATAGGGATCTATAGCAATCGGGTTTGTTTTGTTTCCTCAGTAGGTGGTGTATTGGTATTCTAGGACCCAGTGTAATATTTACCCTTGCTTTTTCACAGGTAGGGTTATTGTTGTTTGAGTCCTTGATGTTATTACTGTTATGTTACAATGGGATTGCAGTATAGATTTTGAGTTTCTTTTTTGTGGGATTTTGTGCCTGGCAGTGGATGGTGTTTGTGCTGCTGTTACTGTGAGGTGTCACCAGGATTTGAAAATATCTTTTAGTATGATGAGCTGTAAGGAAAACATCCAAGCTCCATTGTTTGGGGGAATTTCAGTGGATGCAGAGTTATAGAACTGGAGGTGCAGGATTTATATTGATATTCTGTCCCTTCCTATATATTCCAGACTTCACTCTCATAGCCATTAGCCATATAGAATTAGTTGAATGAGGCTCTCAAATAATTTTATAGTGTGAAACTGGCCAGATTTTTAAAATTACGCAGAAGACCCTTTGGACTTTTTTATTAACACTTTTTTTTTTATAACCAATTTTAAAGCAGAATCCATGCTATAGAGGTGGGTGTGATGAAGAAATGTCATTTTGGCTCCCCCCCCCCCCCCCCAAAAAAAATTATTCTGTCTAGAGATGCCACTGATTTTATGTGACTTTAAGCATTAGTACAAGAAGGATTAAGGGGGGGATGCTGGAGAGGCACACAAATGCATTGGCCCCCGGGCGCCAATGGGTGCGAGCCATATGGGGCCGCAAGTGGTGGCAAAAAGGAGTGGAGATTTGGCGGGCCGCGAGCAATGCCCAACCTGCTTGCAATCCAGAAAACCATACAGTCAGTGGGCATGATCGAGAATGAGGTAGGAGTCGAGGCCGATACTGGTGGGGGGGGCGACCCGGGGGGGGGGGGGACACAAGGGAGAAGGCTCGCCTAGGGCGCCAAATCCCCTTGCACTGGCCCTGCCCGACTCCTACCTCCTGTAGCTGGTTCTGCATTAGTGGATTTGAAGCAAGGCAGCAGATCATTGACTGAATTTGCAATAGATTTGAAAACTCTGGCGGCAGATCTCCGCTGGGACCTCAGATGTCTCAAGACTCTCTTTTGCAGAGGCCTGGACAACCATTTGAAGGACGAGCTGGCTGCTCACCAGACACCTGACTCGCTAGATGAATTAATAGCCTTGTATTGATCACCGGCTCCGGGACAAGGTGAAGGAACTCCAGCCTAGGGTGTTACCCAGGTTGAAACAGGCCAGTGCTACTGACCGGCTAGACGCCGCAACTCGCCATGTTTCCTGAAGGCCTAGGGGCATGCGGCACGGCCCCAACTGAAGTACCTGTGATGGCTTTAATCTCGGGGGCATCCCCCGAAGATGACATCACCCGTGACAGATATATAAGGTCTTAGAATTTGCTAACACATTGAGTTAGCAAGGAATGATTATGGACTCGCTTCGACTTTCCAAGCTACTCTGCCTCCTCGGACTTACTAGGGGTACCCGCTCCTCGGGGGCCTCGCTCTGTCCTTTGTTTTTCAGGTGACAGTCTGAAACCGGTACTCGCTCCTCGAGGGCCTCGTTCCCAGACTTACTCGGTACTCTCTTCTGCCTGGAAGTCATCACTGCCAACTACATCAGTGAGTTACCATCGCTCTCAGAGCTTTTCCTGGAACCAGGTACTCGCTCCTCGAGGGCCAATACATTCCAGCTCCTGGGCTTCTATGAGACATTGTGTGAGTGTTACCATTTGGTTCAGTACATGAACTCTGCATATCCTGCCTACTCACAATATTCAGTTTCTCTACAACTCAGTTATCCAGGATCGCTGTTCCAGTATCTGAGGGACTAAAGCCCAGCCGGGCATTCCAGCTCACTACTGCCACCTCTGGAGGTTCAGTATACTGTCTAATAAAAGAATTAGTGTGTGTCTGTCTCCATAGTCTGAGCCTGACCGGTGGTCCCTCTCGGGATCTTCCCCCCGGGGGCGTGGTCATCTGCCACCGGTCCAAGGATCCACCCACAACTCTCCTAAATATCAACAGATTGCTAATCCCAAGCAGACTGTTAACTCCGAACTGAACAGTGACTGATCAAATTGTGAAGGTAGGTGGTAAAAGAAAGCTTACAGGCTTTCTCAAATTCAGTCATGAAAACTTAAAATCAATTTGAAGTTCAAGGGTTGGGAACTTGCGCCAATTTCATTCAACGCACCACATCAGCCTCTTCTTCTTAACTAATAATTGATTAAATCAGGGTACACCTATCTTGGGTGGCAAATACCTTAACAATTTTTAAAGGAGCACTAGCTTGTATAGCATTCAATAAGCTTGCTAGCAAAGAATCTGTCAGCAAGGCAGCAGATGTATAGTCCAGTCAATCTATCATGTCAAGCCAAGCTTCTTCAAACTTCACAGGATCTGTATTGGCTGAAAATGTTTTTCATTTCTCTGTAGTAGCAGTTGAATTCTGTGTCTTACTTGAGTAGAACAAACAATGATCCAACCATGGGACATGAAGTAAAAGATCAGCTGCTACATGTTATTTAACAATGTTAGAAAAGAAAAATGAAAAGTTTAGAATGTGTGGTTACTTTTTATTGGCTATAATCCATAATTGATCATTTGCATACAATAACAATATTATTTTTTTCCCAGCAAGCTTTCATAAACAGTTTTCCAGTTAATCACTTTCATACAACCTGTATAAAGATTTTTGTCCACTGGATATGAGTTTGCTAAATGTGGGCGCTATGCCACACAAATATGCTGAGAAAAAAAAGACGAGTCAGAAAATGGATCTGACTATATTCAGCAGTGTAAAATTTGTAACAACCATGTGAGCTCATCTGACCAATCAAGCTGCAATCAAGCTTCTCTGCACCATTCTGTAATGCACATTTACTGTCACGGTCGGCCTCAAGGGCCTTGCATACTTTCAACCTTGAAAGCCTTTAATTCTGTTACGGCCACGAGGCCTTGCGTTGTTTAGTGTGCCCTTGGGCCTCAGCCCGACCCCAGACGAACCCAGGACCGACCCGAGGGTTGACGGCGTATTCCAGCGTGGCTGGTGGCTGACCCTCTGCCAGGCCTGCAAGCTCCCAAGGCCAACATCCGAGGATGTTGGAAGTTGAATGGTCCTCCGACCATTCTGAGCCCTTTCGGACCTGCTGCGAGCAGCATGGAACAGCAGGCCTGGCCTGAGGTAGAGGGCAGTCAAGGACCTTGACACAAAGACAGGACAAAGGTACTGGAACCAGGCAGGAACTGTAGCAAGACTCAGGTATGAGAACCAGGCAGGAACTGGAGCAAGAATCGGATACGAAGACATCACAGAAGACACTTGGGCAGAAGGACAGTTGCACAGTCTCTCAGGGCGCCCTACTCAGCCCACCCGCGGGACTGAGTCGCGGACCACCCTGTCCCACTGCGCGCCCTACACAGCCCGAAGGCTGGTCACGGACCACGAGGAGAGTGGGACATGCGCAGGGAAGATCCAGGCGAGGAGGAACTCCGATGTCGGGATCAATGGCATCCGAAGCTCCGACGGCTGGCGAGAATGGAAGCTCCAAGGCGCAGGGAGAGATCCCACCTGTTGGCCACTCCTAGGCCCAACAGGTCAGAAGGCCAGGAGCACATACGAAGATGCAGGGAAGAACATCCGGGAAGACAGGACATCGGGACGTAGAAGATCAAGGCAGGACATCAGGATCCCTGGACGGGACATCTGAATGGGACATCTAGACAGGACATCAGGACAGGACATCTGGATGGAACCTCAGGCACGAAGACAAGACGAAAGAACAGGAACTGAACAGGAATTCCATGGAGAAGACAAGAAGGCCTGATGGTGTTGCGGCTCCCTGCCGCAAGGCTGGCCCAGGGCGGTTCCATGCCGCGAAGAGGAGCAGGAGAAAGTCCGCGGCTTCTGCCGCAGCAGGCAAGAACATCCGGGGCAGCCTCCAGGCCGCATGGGCGAACACAGTCCGCGGCTCCGACCGCGTAGGCAGGCCAACGGCGGCGTTCTGCCACGTTGGCAGAAGAAAGGCAGCAACGTGGGGTGAGTGCCTGCTCGCGGGGGGCCCGCGGCAGCGGGTCATAACATGTACAACACAGTTTGAAATGCATTTTGTAGGTACAGAAAAACAATCATTTATACGATAGTGTTTGTGTTATAAACTGAAAAAACGGAGGTTAGACTGAGAAAATAAGTAATACTTTGAATATCAATTATTTGCATGTTTGCAGAATGGACAACCATAGCCTGCACTGTAATGAAAGATGTGAATTAAATGCCAAATATTTATCTTAAACCAAAGACAACAAAAGGATTGAATTGATCTAATTACTTCTTGGTCATCTCCTCTAACTTTTTTAAAATTATGTTTGTATTATGTGAATCCCAGTAGTGACATAAAGCTGTAATCTGTTCTTTAATTGCTTTGCCTTACTAATGAAAACCCACAGCAGAGATGGAGGCAAATAATGTGATTACAATAAGAACATATTTCTTTCACTTCTTTGATGTGCCTTTGCTTACTCATTTTTTTGGACATTTGCTTAATTTCTTTTAACAATCTTGCACTAGTTTTTTAGTATGCCATAAAGGAGCATTAGATTACAGTTAACATCCTTTCCCAGAAAGCTAGTATGGAAAATTAGGTACCTTGAAATATCAACTGTTTATTTCCAGGCTATTTTCTTTCCTCTCTGTGTCTTATTGCTACATATCCCTTATCTTTCATGTATATTTTATACTATTCTTTTCTTATAGAATAAAATATCTACCTATTTTATTGTGGCCACACCCCCTGATTGTTGTTCTGATAAGATCAGTACAGTTGTGTTCCAAATTTACTGAGATTTATAATGTTGGAAATGGTTAAGTGGTTGGACCTTTCAAAACAACTAATTGTAAATGCTCTCAGCATTTCCTCTTTTGCTAAACTATGAACTATGGGCTAGAGAGCGAAAGAAGAATTTAATTCCAGTCTTTGTTTAAACTGCTAGCTGAATTATCTGGAAAAAAAAAAAGTTAGTACTGGTATTTTAAACAAAATCATTTTAACTGAGAATATAAATCAGATTTATATTAATCTTGAAATTTTACTTGAATCAAGTACAACATTTTCAGATTCATGCATAAGATAATTATACCAGTTCAGGTAAAAATAAAATGTTGGGAGTACTACAAGCCTGGTTTCTTTACAGAACAAGGATAGGCAATTCAAGTTCTAGAATGCGATAAACAGATCTGGATGTTGCGCGTTCCGTCCGCGCTTGGCCCGGGGCCGGGCCTGCTCACCTTGCTAAGACCTCCGGGGGTCCCGGATTGTTCTTCCCAGCTGCAGCAGCGAATCCAGCTAGACCTCGGCATCCCGCGGCGGCGGTCACCGGGCCTTCTGCTCCCAGTCAGGCCTCACGGCGGGGCTCGGCATCCTCCAAGGTGTCGGCCCTGCCCCTAGGCGCGCGCGCGCGCGTGGACCGCCCGGCCTCTTAAAGGGCTAGGGGCGGATCCCAGCTCTGCAGCACGCCCTGATTAGCTCCAGCTTAAAAGGAAGTTCCTGCCACTACTTCCTTGCCTTGGCAATCGGGTCGATCACATCGTGATTTCTAGTTTGCCTGCGTTTCCAGTCTGTGTTCCAGTCTCGTTCCAGCCTTGTTCCAGTCCTGTACCAGCATCCTTCTGTTCCAGTGCCATTCTGTCTCCTCATCTCCCCAGGTAGTACCTCTCGGACTGTCGGTACTGACCTCGGACTGTTCTTGACTACATTGATTGCTGCCTGCCTCTGACCTTTTGCCTGTTTCCACGACCAAGTCTACTCGCTGCCTGGAACCGACCTCTGCCTGATTACCGACCACGTCTGACTGCTTCCTGGAACCTGACCTCTGCCTGAATTCGACCACGTCTGACTGCTTCCTGGAACCTGACCTCTGCTTTGGCTGACTACCCATGGACTGACTACTGGTATTTGACCCCTGCTTTGACTGACTATCCACGGACTGATCACTGGCATTGACCTTTGCATTGTTTGACCACATTACCTCTACTCTGGCCCTGATCCTTGCCATACATTCAGAGACTCTATTTTGGCCTTCTCAGGCACCCCGGACTTCTAGTCTAAACTTTGACCGTGCACCCTTGATCCTGGTGGGCACACCTCTGAACTTTCTCTCAAGGAGATCATGCGAGGCCCACTTAAGACCAGGCAGCCCGGGTAACCAAGGGCTCAACCTGAAGGAACCCCGGGTTACTAGTGGTGCAGCTCCAGCTAGCCTCTGTCTCCTCTTGTGCTCCGCCTCCTGGTGGCAGGTGCTCTCTGGGTCCGACCAGGGAGCCTACCAATCCTGCACTAGGCCAAGGGTTCACCTCCCGGCGCAACACTAAGTTTCAGGACATCCACAATGAATATGCATGAGATATTTGCATGCACTGCCTCTATTGAATGTAAATATATCTCATGCATATTCATTGTGGATGTTTTGAAAATCAGATCTGTTTGTGGCACTCCATGACCAGAGTTGCCTGCCATTGTTATAGAAACTATAAGAATATTGATAGAGGTGTTATTATATCATTACATTGTTTTTCAAGATGATGTTATTGTGAGCTGGTGAAAGGTGTTTTTACTTTTTCTAAAATAACATTATTTTAAATGGGGATAGAGAAAGAAAGCAGAGACTATCACTAACCTAAGCAAGTTCTTTCCATGTTGTATAACTGTCTTTTGGCATATGACTATGGTTTGCTTTCCACAGTAAATTCACAGGATCTGATTCATCAAGGACTTTTCCCATAGACACAGATCAACAGAAACCATCACCATTCTGACTCTGTTAGCTTAGCAGAGAAGAATTGTACAAACATAAATATAAATAAATTTTGTTCATCCACTTATTAAAACATGCTCTAAACCAGGGATTTTCAACCCATCTGGTCACACCCAGCCAATCCGGTTTTAAAGATATCCACAATGTTGTTGTTGAAGTCCATCTCCTGGGAGGCTTTTAGTAATTTTAAAGGAAAGGCTATCTCTGTTCACAGTACACTCCCTTTGTTTTAAGGATAGTGTTTCACTGTTTTCTCACTTATGAAGGTGAGAAAGTCAGGTGATGTAGGCTGGGACAGGGACAGACACTGGAAATCCAGTCATAGGTCACTTGTGTGATGTCTGTAGGTGATCAGTTTCTTCTCAGATAGATCTTTGGTTTATTAATGTGTCCTGTTAAAACACAATGGTTTCTAAGGTATCAATTTCAGGAGTAATTGAGGAGAGGAGCCTGTTGGCCAACTCCAGAAAGAGTTTGCAGGACTCAATGACCTCATTTAAGGAGGGAAGAATCCTGATAGGCAGAATCAGGATCTGTCTTTCCAGAGGATAATGGCAGGGCAGTGCCTTTGCTTTCATGGCACCCCTGCTCAAAGGACCTTAGTATGGGTATGCAGATCAGGAGAGACTGTCTTGGATGCAGTAGTTCTGAGAACAGTAGTGACTTCCTCCTGCCTGGACTAGGTGGAGCTTTGATATATTCTACTTGTCAGGACTGGTTTGGCATAGATGATAAGGAAGGTGAAATTAAACCTATTTGTTGCTGATTAATTTCATTTCCTTTAGTCCTGCCAGACCAGCCCAGAACCCACTCAAGGAAGCTACATCATCAATGGCTTATATCCTAAGTTCAGAGTTTTAACAGCAAGTATATTGCCTATGCTAAAAGCAGCTGGCCTAATTGTGAGCTTAGTGTAGGAGTTCTTGTCCCTGGGTTAATAACCATGCAGGGAGGTTTTGTGTTATAATGAAATCAAAACTAAAAATGTCCTTTGTTGTCTTAGCTTTGGCATCAGATACTGAAGAGCTGAGGACTGCACTGGATCTTTATAGGGGGAGGATGTAACTCACTTGTCTGGAATGGTCTGGCAGGACTAAAGGAAAGGAAATTAACCAGCAACCGGTAAGTTTAATTTCACCTTATTTGTAAATATTGCCTACCCTATTTATAGTTCCATCTGTTTTTGGGTTTTCCTGGGCACTAGATGTAGTGTATTTGGATTTTCAGAAGGCGTTTGACAAAGTCCCTCATGAAAGGCTTCTAAGAAAACTAAAAAATCATGGGATAGGAGGCGATGTCCTTTTGTGGGTTAGAAACTGGCTAAAAGACAAGAAACAGAGCGTAGGATTAAATGGACAATTTTCTCAGTGGAAGGGAGTGGGCAGTGGAGTGCCTCAGGGATCTGTATTGGGACCCTTTTCAATATATTTATAAATGATCTGGAAAGAAATACGACGAGTGAGGTAATCAAATTTGCAGATGATACAAAATTGTTCAGAATAGTTAAATCACAAGCAGATTATGATAAATTGCAGGAAGACTTTGTGAGACTGGAAAATTGGGCATCCAAATGGCAGATGAAATTTAATGTGGATAAGTGCAAGGTGATGCATATAGGGAAAAATAAGCCATGCTATAGTTACAAAATGTTAGGTTCCATATTAGGAGTTACCACCCAAGAAAGAGATCTAGGCGTCATAGTGGATAACATATTGAAATCATTGGTTCAGTGTGCTGCGGCAGTCAAAAAATCAAACAGTATGTTGGGAATAATTAGAAAGGGAATGGTGAATAAAACGGAAAATGTCATAATGCCTCTGTATCGCTCCACAGTGAGACTGCACCTTGAATACTGTGTACAATTCTGGTGGCCACATCTCAAAAAAGATATAATTGCGATGGAGAAGATACAGAGAAGGGCGACCAAAATGATGAAGGGAATGGAACAGCTCCCCTATGAGGAAAGACTAAAGAGTTTAGGACTTTTCAGCTTGGAGAAGAGACGGCTGAGGGGGGATATGATAGAGGTGTTTAAAATCATGAGAGGTCTAGAATGGGTTAATGTGAATCAGTTGTTTGCTCTTTCAGATAATAGAAAGACTAGGGTGCACTCCATGAAGTTAGCATGTGGCACATTTAAAACTAATCGGAGAAAGTTCTTTTTCACTCAACACACAATTAAACTCTGGAATTTGTTGCCAGAGGATGTGGTTAGTGCAGTTAGTGCAGCTGTGTTTAAAAAAAGGATTGGATAAGTTCTTCGAGGAGAAGTCCATTACCTGCTATTAATTAAGTTGACTTAGAAAATAGCCACTGCTATTACTAGCATCAGTAGCATGGAATAGACTTAGTTTTGGGGTACTTGCCAGGTACTTATAGCCTGGATTGGCCACTGTTGGGAACAGGATGCTGGGCTTGATGGACCCTTGGTCTGACCCAGTATAGGCATGTTCTTTTGTTCTTATGAATATGGATGAGATAGATTTGCATGTACTGCCTTCAATATATGGAAATCTATCTCATGCATATTCATTGTGGATATCCTGAAAACACTGTCTTGGTGTGTCCTGAGGATGGGGTTGAGAACCCCCGCTCTAAACCATTCTTCATAGATTTACTCTGAAATGTATGAAAATAAAGGATTATTTGGGTTTAATTAATTCTCTTTTAAGGTCTTGAGTTTTTCAGATTGTTTTTGCTACAAATTAAAAGTTGTTATTCTATTAAGAAAAATGATGTCTTTTAAATAAGAATCTAATATATAAAGCAGAAAAGAATAAGAAAACAGATATTTCTTAGGAATGTATACAGTTTCATGTATGTGAAAACAAACTATTAAAACATCTATTCTCACTGATAAGATGCAGAGGCATTATGATATCAGAGATTTATTCTCCATTCCAATTTCTATACATTTATGATAGATTAACACTTTAACTAACAGTTATATTTATTCTTCTTTTGACTTTTTTTAATATGTGGAATACATTTAAAAAACATTATATTGGAAATCCAGATAAAATCTACAAATTTAAAAAAATCAAGGGGAGAACAAATGTCTGTAGCATGGCTAAAGAGGCTATGAAAGATGCCATCCAAACCAAAGAGGAATCTTTTAAAAATGGAAAGTGGGATCTAATGAGGAAATTAGAATGATACATAAACTCTGCCCAATTAGATATAAAATATGAATAAAGTAGGCCAAGAGATAATTTGAGGAAAGATTTGTCAGAGGAAAAAGCTAATAATAAAACCTTTTTCAAGTACATTAAAAACATGAAACATACAAAGGAGTCAGCTATTCCAATAAATAACTGGGGGGGGGGGGGGGGCACTCAGGGAGGATAAGGCCATAGCAGAAAAACTAAACAAATTCTATGCTTCAGTCTTTACTGAGGATGTTGCTGAGGAGATAGTCATGCCTGAACTATTCTTTGTAGTTGATGTTTCAAAGGAACTGAATCAAAGCAGTATGAATCTGGAAGAGGTGCTAGAGCAAATCAACAAATTAAATAGCAACAAATCATCAAGACCTTTTGGTATTCAACCCAGAGTTCTAAGGGAACTTAAATATGAAATTTGGTTACTGATAATCTGTAATCTATCATTCAAATCTGCTTCTGTATTTGTGGACTGGAGGTTAGCAAATGTAATGCTAATTTTCATAAAGGCCTCTAGGGGTGACTCAATTAACAATAGATCTGAGAACCTGACATTGGTGTCAGGTAAAATGGTGGAAGTTCTTGTTAAGAACAAATGTTATTGCTCTCATGCAGTTATATATAACCGGCAAACTTTGGCTATATGGATTTCATTTCTGAGTTCAATGGGACAGCAATATGGAAGGATCCCCCCATGTCAAACTGCGACCTGGACATACATTCAGATGTGTTGGGGGCATGGGGCTTCGGTGTTTATTGCCAAGATTCCTGGGTGGCGAAGCAATGGCCTTCAGAATGGGTCAAAACAGGTCTGACAAGGAATGTTACCTTCCTCAAGCTCTTCCCTATCCTCATTGCCTTGGTTATATGGGGTGACAAACTGCGCAACAAGCACATAGTATTCTGGTATGACAGTATGGCCATAGAGCAAGTTATAAACAGGCAGTCTGCCAGATGTCATAAGGTTGCCGAGCTGTTGAGGGAGGTGGTCCTTATGTGCCTTTACTTGAATACGGCAATATGGGTGCACCATGTGCCAGGAATCCATAATGGTATCGCGGATGTGCTGTCATGAGCTAAATGGGATTTGTTTCGTAAACAGGTACCAGGAGCAGACATGGAGGGAGTACAGGTGCCAGACTGCCTATGGAGCATTGGAGTGATACCAACAGAGACCTCTTGCAGAGATCTGTAGCCCCGGCTATCTGGAGCACGTACTGCATAGTCTATGGAATGGTGGTCAATTTTCTTAGCCAAAAGGGCTGGGTTGAGGCGCCTGTTCCAGAGGGGTTAATAATTAGATATATATTCTAGGCTAAGGATGGAGGAAAATCCAGAGGGACAGTGTCAAATCAGTTGGCCAGGTTTTCTTTCTTCCCGAAGGCCAGGGGATGGGGCAACCCAGCTAAAAGTTTCATGGTAAAATAGATGCTGACAGGGTGGACTAGAAAAGCAGTGACTCCAATCAATTCAAGGCATCCAATTATACATGAGCTGCTGATTCAGTTGTGGCAGGTTCTGCCAACTACATGCAATTCTGATTTCGAGCCGCATTCTCGTTAACATTTTTTGGTGCCCTATGTGTCAGCAAGCTGGTGCTCACATCTTCATTCAAAAATTGGAAGAAGGATCCAACAGAAGAAAATAGGATAAAGCATAAACGTTGGCAAGTTAAATGTAAGACATTGATAAGACAGGCTAAGAGAGAATTTGAAAAGAAGTTGGCTGTAGAGGCAAAAACTCACAGTAAAAACTTTTAAAAATATATCTGAAGCAGAAAGCCTGTGAGGGAGTCAGTTGGACCGTTAGATGATCGAGGGGTTAAAGGGGCACATAGAGAAGATAAGGCCATCGCAGAAAGATTAAATGATTTATTTGCTTCGGTGTTTACTGAAGAGGATGTTGGGGAGGTACCCATAATGGAGAAGGTTTTCATGGGTAATGATTCAGATGGACTGAATCAAATCACGATGAACCTAGAAGATGTGGTAGGCCTGATTGACAAACTGAAGAGTAGTAAATCACCTGGACCGGATGGTATACACCCCAGAGTTCTGAAGGAACTAAAAAATGAAATTTCAGACTTATTAGTAAAAATTTGTAAACTATCATTAAAATCATCCATTGTACCTGAAGACTGGAGGATAGCAAATGTAACCCCAATATTTAACAAGAGCTCCAGGGGCGATCCAGGAAACTACAGACCGGTTAGCCTGACTTCAGTGCCAGGAAAAATAGTGGAAAGTGTTCTAAACATCAAAATCACAGAACATATAGAAAGACATGGTTTAATGGAACAAAGTCAGCATGGCTTTACCCAGAGCAAGTCTTGCCTCACAAATCTGCTTCAGTTTTTTGAAGGAGTTAATAAACATGTGGATAAAGGTGAACCGGTAGATGTAGTATACTTGGATTTTCAGAAGGCGTTTGATAAAGTTCCTCAAGAGAGGCTTCTAGGAAAAGTAAAAAGTCATGGGATAGGTGGTGATGTTCTTTCGTGGATTGCAAACTGGCTAAAAGACAGGAAACAGAGAGTAGGATTAAATGGACAATTTTCTCAGTGGAAGGGAGTGGACAGTGGAGTACCTCAGGGTTCTGTATTGGGACCCTTACTTTTCAATATATTTATAAATGATCTGGAAAGAAATACGACGAGTGAGATAATCAAATTTGCAGATGATACAAAATTGTTCAGAGTAGTTAAATCACAAGTAGATTGTGATAAATTACAGGAAGACCTTGTGAGACTGGAAAATTGGGCATCCAAATGGCAGATGAAATTTAATGTGGATAAGTGCAAGGTGATGCATATAGGGAAAAATAACCCATGCTATAATTTTATTTATTTATTTAAAATCTTTTCTATACCGTCATTCAGTATATTACCGTCATAACGGTTTACATAGAGGCACATATAGTAAATTGTACATGTTTCTGTTCCTAATATTAGGGTGGTGCCTTATAAGTTCGGTAACAAAGTTTCATAAAAAGGCTATATGTTCAGTGTTGTTTAATATGTCCTGTGACTACAATAAAATACTTATTTAAACATTTCAATTAAGGGTGTGGTAAATGAACCATGACGAACATACATATATTGTGCTAGTGCTGTATAAAGATTATATGTGTACAGCTTTCAGCATTTCTCTCATTCTCGCGCTCCTTGTGAAAAGGCTTCTCTAAAGAGCCATGTTTTTAAGCTCTTTTTGAAAGCCTTGAAGTCTCTCTGTAATCTTACCTCTGTGGGCATGGTGTTCCATAGAATCAGCCCAGCCAATGATAGTGCTCTTTCTCTGACTTGTGTTAGTTTTGCAGTTTTTACTGAGGGTATAGTTAGGAGGGCTTTGTTGGCAGATCTGAGGTTCCTGTGTGGGACATGGACTCGGAGAGCTGTGTTTAACCATTCCGCTTTCTCGTCGTGGATTAGCTTATGTATAGTGCAAAGGGTTTTATATTTTATCCTGTGTTCAATTGGGAGCCAGTGTAGTTCAGCCAGTGTTGGAGTGATGTGATCTCTTTTTCTTTTTCCTGTTAAAATTCGCATGGCTGAGTTTTGTAGAATTTGGAGTGGTCTTATTGTCGTGTATGGTAATCCTAATAGTAGTGCATTACAGTAGTCAGTGCTGGCAAATATTAGCGCTTGTAGGACAGTTCGGAAGTTAGTTTGATTTAGTAGCGGTTTAAGTTTTCTGTGGACCATTAGTTTGGCATATCCTTCTTTGACTTTTAATGATATGTGTTGTTTGAGGCTGAGTTCAGTGTCTATTATTACCCCGAGGTTCCGTACTTTCTCGGCTATTTCAATTTTCTGATTACACAATGTTGGGTTCCATATCAGGTGCTACAACCCAAGAAAGAGATCTAGGCATCATAGTGGATAACACATTGAAATCGTTGGTTCAGTGTGCTGTGGCAGTCAAAAAAGCAAACAGAATGTTGGGAATTATTAGAAAGGGAATGGTGAATAAAACGGAAAATGTGTTACAGTTGTGGACCCTTGGGCCGGTTGGAACAGAAGATGGTGCGCTGTGGAAGACCACGGCAAGCGTCCCAAACGGGAGGCGGCTCGGAGGGCTCAGAGAAGGCTTCGACACTGAGACACGGTGGAGTCCTATGCGACCAAGGACTCGGCAAATGCTGAAAGGATGGACGACGTTGGGCCCCGGTGACTGACGAGTCTTCACCCTGGAAGCCGGTACTCCCCCAGGAGGAGCCCATAGGAATCCAGCCGCTGGGACTTTTGGAGATTCACCCTGGAAGCCGGAGCCCCCCCAGGAGGTGCCCGTAGGGGCCCGGCCGCTGGGACTTAGGTGAATCTTCTGGGCCAGCGAAGACCAGGAAGAAAGCTGAGTCAGAAGCCGGGAGTCGGAGGAGAAACCAAGCCAAGGATGAGGCAGAAGACGGAGTCGTGGACGGAGCCGGGTCGGAGCCAGAGGTCAAAAGACAATACCAAGCCAGGAACAGCAGCTGAAGACGAAGTCGAGGACGGAGCTGGGTCAGAAGCCAGAAGTCGGATGTCGAAACCAGAACCAAGGGGCAGAAGCAGGAGACGGAGTCAAGAGCAAGCCGGGTTGAAGACAGAAGCAATCCAAGCGCAGACAGCAACTAGCAAGTCAGGAACACCTGAGAACCTCGTTGCAAGGCGAGGATCCCATCCCAGCTGCAGGGTAATATACCATGCAGCGTCTGACGTCATCCTGGAGCTGTCCTTTAGTTTCCCGCGCTGGCCCCTTTAAGAGAAAAGCCCCTGCGCCACTGCCATTAGCAATGGTAACATGGAATAGACTTAGTTTTTGGGTACTTGCCAGGTTCTTATGGCCTGGATTGGCCACTTTTGGAAACAGGATGCTGGGCTTGATGGACCCTTGGTCTGACCCAGTATGGCATTTTCTTATATTCTTATGTACTTATGCACTTCCAAAAAAGACATGGGTTACCAAGATATACTGATGCAGAATGTAAAGGTATCTGAGCAATCCGTTCACATAATACTTCAAAGGTCAAAGATGGATCAGATGGATTGCGACGCCAGGTTTTGCCTAAAACGAGCATCAAGGAAGATTACATGTCCCGTGCAGAACCTGCTGACCTTCTTGGCAATGCGACTTCATGGCAGGATTCATCTTTTGATCCACGCCGATCATCTCCATCTCACTAGTATCAGTTCTCAGTCATACTAGTTTTGGCCTTGACTGCAGTGGGGTGTAACACTGATGACTTTGGGACCCATTCATTTAGAACAGAAGCATCTATCAGCACAGCGCAAGCAGGGTTGTAGATTGATACTATACAAAGAATTGGCAGATGGAGGTCAGTCGCCATTCATACGTACATTAGAACTAACTGTGCATGAGTATATAACCTGCTTTTTCTTATAACCTCTGTTGCAGATCTATCCCTGGGGCAAAGGCCCATCTGGATTATCGGACCCTTCTTCATCAACTGGGCAGCAAAAAGGACTTTAACACTCTCATACAGGTCACATCCGGGACTGGTTTCACAGGTTGTGAGTATATTGTGGTTGGGAGAAAGAGGAATGTCCTGGGACCAGCTTCTGCCTTTCGTAAAACTCAAGAAGGATGAGTTATGCAAGCCAAACGCCATCGTTATACACCTAGGTGGCAATGACCTAGGGACATGGTCTTGCATACAGCTGATTCGCTGCATAAAAAATGACTTAAGCGAGTTGGCTGCCTGGTTTTCCAGTACACATTTGGTATGGTCTGATATTCACAGGATAAAATGGAATGACAATAAACTGTGGAGGTGGAATCACAAAACGATCAACTGAACAAGAGCTCGGCAGATGACAGATATTGCATGAGTGGGTGGATGAGCCCTGTGAGGGTCTTTGTAGGCCTGACAGAATTCATCTTTCTGACATAGGTTACGACCTTTTCAATAATGCGATACAGGAAGCTTTAGAATGCATCTTCAGGTTAAGAGGTAGCAGCTTTATGTTGGGGGGCATAAGGCAAGTGTAACTATCTCATGCTGGTGGCGAGTACACGAGCCAGGGCGCCGACTTGTCCAGTCTCGAGTTGGCCCCCTTGCTAGGCAGGGGTTGGGGGTCGGGCACATTGGTCTGTTGTGCTAGGAGATATTGTGGGCAGCATTTGCGCAGAAATGGTAGTGAATTTTGAGATCAGGTGGCTCGTGTAGGCAATTTATGCTAATTAGTTATGTTTACATTAAAGCTGTGGCCTCTGTACCCAATTTTGGTTTGTGTGTTCTGTTTGTTGATGGGGTAAAATTCCCGAGTAGGTCAGGGAGCAGGTACCAACAATTATAGCGGATATCGATATTGCGAGGGCTCGTGCCAAGTGCACGGAAGCCCTCTATTTAACATTGAGGCTACGGGTCAGGATGGTACCTCCCAATTCCAACGAGAGACATATGTATAGGGGCACGCCCCATCTCCCAGCGTAATCATGATGTCATCCAACAGGGCTCAGGCGCACGATAATCATGCCACAGACTGGATTTAAATACCTTATCATTGAATAAATGTAACATTATTTATATTTACTACTGTTTCAGCTTTTTGTTCTATACGATCTTGAGCAGGTGCTTTGAGGTGGTACGTGTAACATATTGCTTTAAGATATAGAAACATTTGTAAGGTTCATATATACAGGTTTACGCTAACTATATTGTAACAACATTATGTCATTATATGTTATATGTACAGAGAAGGGCTACCAAAATGATAAGGGGAATGGAACAACTCCCCTATGAGGAAAGACTAAAGAGGTTAGGACTTTTCAGCTTGGAGAAGAGACGAATGAGGGGGGATATGATAGAGGTGTTTAAAATCATGAGAGGTCTAGAACGGGTAGATGTGAATCGGTTATTTACTCTTTCGGATAGTAGAAAGACTAGGGGGCACTCCATGAAGTTAGCATGGGGCACATTTAAAACTAATCGGAGAAAGTTCTTTTTTACTCAACGCACAATTAAACTCTGGAATTTGTTGCCAGAGGATGTGGTTAGTGCAGTTAGTATAGCTGTGTTTAAAAAAGGATTGGATAAGTTCTTGGAGGAGAAGTCCATTACCTGCTATTAAGTTCACCTAGAGAATAGCCACTGCCATTAGCAATGGTAACATGGAATAGATTTAGGTTTTGGGTACTTGCCAGGTTCTTGTGGCCTGGATTGGCCACTGTTGGAAGCAGGATGCTGGGCTTGATGGACCCTTGGTCTGACCCAGTATGGCATTTTCTTATGTTCTTATGTTCTTATAAGAGCTGGCATTCACAACACATTGTTATTGCTTTTTGATAGATGAACATTTGCAAAGTCCATATATACATTTTTTAGTTAACTATATTATTATTATTATTATTATTTATTTCTTTTATATACCGACATTCAATCGAGATATCACATCGGTTTCCAGATAACCAAGGGAATAGGGCGTAGTCCGCCCTATTTTACAAAAAACAATTATAACATATTATAACAGTGGTACATGGAACAAAAGGTTATAGGATATAACAAAAGGTTATAGAAAATAACATATGTACATGAATGTGTTGTTGATAAAATAAAATTGGGATAAGGGACTTGTTGGGTAGGTAATTTAGGAATAGAGGTGGGGGGGATGAGGGAAGGGAGGGGGGGTGGGAGGAAGGTGGGGTGGGAGGAAGTAGCGGAGTGAGGGATTCAGGGGGGTGAGAAGACTTGAGTATGGGATGAGGTGGGTTGCGTTCGGGCAGGTTAAGGGTCGGGTGGGAAGGCTTTTAAAAACAGCCATGTTTTTAGGTGTTTTTTGAAGGTTTGCAGTGATGGTTCATTTCTGAGACAGGTGGGGAGGGTGTTCCATAGGGTGGGTCCCGCTATTGTTATGGCTCGTTTGTGGGTTGCGTTGAGGTGTGCAGATTTGAGATTGGGGATGGCTAGGAGGCCAGTGTTGGTGGATCTGAGGGTTCTTTGTGTGGGGTGTGGATGTATTGCGTTGTTTAGCCAGTTCATTTTGTTGTTGTGTATTTTTTTGTGCATGAGGGTGAGTGTTTTGTAATGGATTCTTTGTGTGATGGGTAGCCAGTGGAGTTCTTTGAGGGTAGGTGTGATGTGGGAGGATTTTTTGTTGTTGGTGATGATTCTGGCGGCGGCATTTTGTAGAACTTGGAGGGGTCTGATGTGGATTTCTGGTAGGCCGATGAGAAGGGAGTTGCAGTAGTCGAGTTTTGAGAGGATAATTGATTGAAGGACTGTTCGGAAGTCGTGCGCTTGGAGAAGGGGTTTAAGTTTTTTCAGGGTTTGGAGTTTGAAGAATCCATCCTTAATTGTATTGGAGATGTGTCGTTGAAAGTTGAGTTGGCTGTCAATTGTTACTCCTAGGTTTCTTGTGGATGGAGTGAGTGAGATTTGTGAGATCTGTGGCACTCCCGTGTTGATTGAGGTTCCTGGGTGGTTGGAGGGGGTGCACTTGAGGGGATAAGAGGGACGGTCATCGTGGATGTGAAGGATTTCTGTTTTGGCTTGGTTGAGGCATAGTGATAGTTGGGATAGTAATTGGGACAGATTTGAGCTGAGGTTGTTCCATTTTTCCATGGTGAGTTGGATGGACTTGTTTATGGGGAGAAGTATTTGTATGTCGTCTGCATAGACGAAGTAGGTGAGGTTTGCATCTGAAAGGTATTTGCATAGTGGGAGGAGGTAAATGTTAAAGAGGGTTGAGGAAAGGGAAGAACCCTGTGGGACCCCATGTGTGAGGGGCACTTGAGAGGATTCGGATGAGTTTGTCTTGACGATGTAGGATCTGTTTGAGAGGTAGGATTTGAACCATTTGATTGTGGTGTCTTGAAGACCAATTTCTTTAAGTCTGGCGAGGAGTGTTCTGTGATTGATGGTGTCAAAGGCGGCTGATATGTCGAGGAGTATCAGGAGGAACGATTTGCCTTTGTCACGGCCTCTGAGGATGGTATCAGTAAGGGAGAGGAGGAGGGTTTCAGTGCTGAGGAATTTTCTGAAACCGTGCTGTGCTGGCTGAAGAACATTATGGGTTTCAAGGTGGTCTGTGAGTTGGTTGTTGACTGTTTTTTCTATGATTTTTGCTAGGAATGGGAGGTTAGAGACTGGTCTGTAGTTTGCTGGGTCTGATTTGTCGAGTTGAGGTTTTTTGATGATTGGTTTGATGATGGCATTTTTGAGTTTTTTCTGGGAAGATTCCTTGTTCGAGGGATAAGTTGATGATGTAGGTTATTGGTTTGACAATGATCTCTCTGATGAGTTTTAGGGTTTTGACGGGGATGGGGTCTAATGGGTGGGATGCAGGGTTGGTTTTTTTGATGATGGGTTCGATTTCTGTAGAAGCAACAGGTGCGAATTGTGACCATATGTGGATGGGGGGGTGGATGGCAGTGGGGTCGTTGTGGGTTTGTGGAATCTTGGCAATAATGTTGTCGACTTTGTCCTTGAAGAATTGGGCTAGTTTTTCGCTGGAGATGTTGCTGGAGTTAGGCGTTGTGTCATTTTGGATGGGGTTGGTTAAATCTTTGACATAGGCGAAGAGGGTCCTTGGGTTAAATTGGTAATCATGAATTCTTGACGTGTAGAAATTGCGCTTTGCTGTGTTGAGATCTGTTGTATAGTTGTGTAGTAGCGTTCTGTATTTGTCTTTCAGGTTTGAGGTGGGGGTTCGTCTCCATTGTTTTTCAGTTTGTCTCAGTGTTCGCTTTGAGGTTTTCAGTTCTTGGGTGTACCATGGGGCTTTTTGCTTTGTAGATTGTTTGATTTCCTTTCTTATCGTGGGACATAATGTGTTGGCTATGTCTGCGTTGATGGATATCCAGGAGTTTGTGGCGGTGTTGGCGTCATTTAGGTTGATTGTTTTTAGTGCCTCCGGTAACAGTTCGGCGATGTCTTCACTGGAGCATGGTTTGGTGAATTCGATGATTCGGTTGTCTGTTTTTTGTGGGTTTGATTGGAGTTGAAGCTTGGCTTGTATGAGGCTGTGGTCGGACCATGGGATGGGGGTTGTGGAGGGTGGTCCAGTTGCGGATATTTTGTTGTTTAGGAAGATTAGGTCCAGGGTGTGGCCCGCTTTTTGTGTGGGCGTGTTGATGATTTGTGTGAATCCAATGGCAGACATGGTGGATAGGAGTAGTTCACTGGTTGGAGAAAGTGGATGGGAGTCGATATGGAGATTGAAGTCTCCTAGTATAATGGCTGGCTCTTGTAAGTTGATGTGGGTTGTGATGGATTCGATTAGGGGAGAGAGGTTGTGCTGTAGGCATCCAGGTGGGGCGTAGAGGAGGAGGATTTGGAGATGTTTAGATTTGAATAGGTTGGTTTCGAGTGGAGGTGGTAAGTTAAGGGAGTGGGAGGAGAATTTAAGTTTTTTGTGAGCTAGGAATAGTAGGCCACCTCCTTTTCTTTTGTTTCTGGGAATGGAGAATATGTTGTATGTATTTCTGGGTAGTTGATTGAGTAGGACAGTGTCGGAGTGTTTCAGCCAGGATTCGGTTATGCAGAATATGTCTGGTTGGTCGTCTGTGAGTATGTCATGGATGATTGGCATTTTTTTGGTGATCGATTGTGCATTGATGAGGAGTAGTGTAATGAGTGTGATTGTGGTATAGGGTATGTTAGGGTTGGTGTGGATTTTGGTGAGGCGTCTAGTGATGGGTGTGGCTTTAGGAGTGTGGTGGTGGTTGTAGCGATGAGGTAGTTTGGGGATGTATTGGGCTAAGGCCATTGTGTGTGTTTTTTGTGTGAGGGGTTATATTGTTGTGAGTTGTGAGATTGCTTTTAGAAGATTCATGGGTTGAGTGCTGGGAGGCAAATATAGGGGATTGGAAGGTTGCTGAGGGTTGTGGTGGGTTGTGGAGGGATTGGTGGGGAGGGTTGTGGAAGCAGAAAAGTATGCGGGAGTACACATAGGGAGTGCACGAAGGAGCGCACAAAGGAGCAGGCTCCTTTGTCGCGCTCCTTCGGCGCGCGGCGCCTGGGAGGTTCTCAGCTTTAAAGGCCAATCAGGGCTGTCCCCTGATTGGCTGGACGTCGGCAGCGTGCAGCGTGTTCCCTCGGCGGCGGAGGAAGGTCGGCAGGATGGCGAGACAGCGGCGGAAGGCAGGGGCTGCCTCGTGGTCGGGGTCGGAGGCGGTCGTGGGTAAGTGTGCAGTTAAGCAGGCCTTACCCCGGCGGGTCTCCGGCGCCGATCGCGCAGGCCTGGCACCGCTCCGAGTTGCCCTCGTCTCGCTGTGGCGTCCGGAGGAAGGGACTTCGATCGGGAGGTTCGCAGCTTTAAAGGCCAATCAGGGCTGTCCCCTGATTGGCTGGACGTCGGCAGCGTGCAGCGTGTTCCCTCGGCGGCGGAGGAAGGTCGGCAGGATGGCGAGACAGCGGCGGAAGGCAGGGGCTGCCTCGTGGTCGGGGTCGGAGGCGGTCGTGGGTAAGTGTGCAGTTAAGCAGGCCTTACCCCGGCGGGTCTCCGGCGCCGATCGCGCAGGCCTGGCACCGCTCCGAGTTGCCCTCGTCTCGCTGTGGCGTCCGGAGGAAGGGACTTCGATCGGGAGGTTCGCAGCTTTAAAGGCCAATCAGGGCTGTCCCCTGATTGGCTGGACGTCGGCAGCGTGCAGCGTGTTCCCTCGGCGGCGGAGGAAGGTCGGCAGGATGGCGAGACAGCGGCGGAAGGCAGGGGCTGCCTCGTGGTCGGGGTCGGAGGCGGTCGTGGGTAAGTGTGCAGTTAAGCAGGCCTTACCCCGGCGGGTCTCCGGCGCCGATCGCGCAGGCCTGGCACCGCTCCGAGTTGCCCTCGTCTCGCTGTGGCGTCCGGAGGAAGGGACTTCGATCGGGAGGTTCGCAGCTTTAAAGGCCAATCAAGGCTGTCCCCTGATTGGCTGGACGTCGGCAGCGTGCAGCGTGTTCCCTCGGCGGCGGAGGAAGGTCGGCAGGATGGCGAGACAGCGGCGGAAGGCAGGGGCTGCCTCGTGGTCGGGGTCGGAGGCGGTCGTGGGTAAGTGTGCAGTTAAGCAGGCCTTACCCCGGCGGGTCTCCGGCGCCGATCGCGCAGGCCTGGCACCGCTCCGAGTTGCCCTCGTCTCGCTGTGGCGTCCGGATATTAACATAGTAATGCCACATAAATTTGGAATGTGAGTAATTGCCACATATTTAATTAGCATCTGAATAGGGAAATACTTATATCTGATTGTCAAACCTATGTATACATATAGGGATACATGTGTGGCTGTTTGATGTGATATATCTAGCAGGGTTAAGGTGTTCTTTTATTTTATTCATTTTGAATAACAGTAATAAAGATTTATTTTTTTAAATTGTTACCACCGTGCTTTTTTCCCCCACTCCTTTGGAGTGTATTTGGGTCTGTTTGTTGAGCACCTTATATAATTACATATTACATGATCTCTTTGTATCTATCTATCTATCTATCTATATATTCACACACACACACACACACACACAATGTTGGGATTATCAAGCATAATTCCTGAAGAAAGCAAAATATCATAAAAATATTACTGCAGCAAAAATGAAGCCAGGTGAGATGGTTTTTATCATAATCTATGAAAAGAGTCAAAAACTGTGTACATTAAGGGAGGATAAATATTTGTTTCCTGCTTGATATCTACATGCAATTAGCTGAGAGAGTATCATTATCATATGGGAACTGTTTTGTTATTGCCCCTTTTTTCCCTTCACAGTTTACACCTTATTCCTCTTTAGGGTGACTGGAGGGGAAGTCTCAGGGACTATACATCTCTGCACTGCTTTTTGGCCAACAGGGGCTTCTGCTAGGGCAGTAGGTGATTTTGCTCCCAGGGACTGAGTGCTCCACTTAAATTATGAGCAAAGTCCTTGCTGGCATCACCTGACATGACCAGAATATAGGATTTCTGCATCTGAAGGCAAAAACTGGAGCAGAGCCAAAGGACCAGATACGCAACCTCTGTTTCACAGTTTATTAGATATTACAGATCAACAAGGTTAATGAACTAGATTTTCTAGTTAAAGAAGATAAACTCTTATTTATGGGAAACATCATAAAAGGAGATTTTTAAAAATCTTTACTTTTTTATTCATTTTCAAAAATGGCAATCAAAACAGAAGATACAGGATTCATTCAACCAAGATATATTTCAAGCTGAAAGAGTCAAAGTACGTATACAAAACAAGCCATACTCCAACCATACTTAGTAAAGAAAATTAACCCATCTAACCCTCCTCCTTGTGGTAAAAGTCTAAAGACAAGATTTTGGAGCAACGTACCTTCATTTTTTTATTAAAAAAAAAAAAAAGGTCTAAACAGCCAAAGTGTCATAGGGAAAATAATTTTTAAATGATGCCGACCCAGATTGAATACTATTTGGTTTCACCGATAGATAGTGAATCTAGTTCCATTGCGCTATAAGGCATGGAATCTCTACCAGGGTAACATCAAGCTAGGTTGAGAGAACATTGCACAAATCTCATCATTGAGTGAGTTTCCTCAATCCAAGGATCATCAAATCCTCACAAGAGACCACTGTTCTGTTCGTACGTCTCACTTTGAATGTCAAAGTGGCCCCTAACCCCCCCTACACTAATACCTAAATCTCACCTCGAGTTACTAGGTGGGCCTCCCATAGAGATATAAATACCTATCTAGTGTTGGGGGGTACTATAGCTAGTCTCAGTCTCTCTCTCTCTCTCTCTCTCTCTCTCTCTCTCTCTCTCTCTCTCTCTCTCTCTCTCTCTCTCTCTCTCATATTACCATAAAACACCCCCTCTTTTTCTATCACATGCAGTATTTACTGCATTTTCATAAATCCACACCCAAGTCTCAACTAAACAATTTCCCCTTTGTTGGGGGAGTTGGTACCCTCCATTTTGACAATAAAGCCCATCTTCCATCCATTAGGAGCCTATACTTCAAAGTTATTTGGATCTGGTGGAAAATCACTAATGCAGTCCTATTTCTCAAATCATCATTCTTGCATCCTCTCTGGCTGTTGATTTGCTGTGATCACCTCAGCGGCATAACTGGAACTGAGTTTTGGGGGGCCCCGAGGTGAACTTGATGGGGGAACACTGTTAGCCTCCATCCCCGCTCCCATCCCTTACCTCATCCTATGTGCATCTTACAGCAGTGGCTACAAAACCCTTTAATTTCTTCAGTCTTTTCACTCTCTCCATGCTCTGACTGTCTCTCACTTTCCCTCTGTGGTTACAGCAACTATTTTATACAAGTGTTAATCTCTCAGGCTGCTACAGAGCGATTATGTAAACTGGTTTCCAACCACATCAGGCTTTCCTGAACTTTTAAGGTGTGGCTTGGAGGGGGGGGGGGAGGATGACTTTGATAGCCTCAAATATTTACAGCACTAGCCCAAGGGCAGTGTTGTTTCCCTTCTTAAAGATACAGGAAATCATTACTGGCAGTGATTCCAGTGCCTCCAAGTCCTCCAATTACTGCACCCAGGACTGACTCAGATATAACATGATTCTGCTACTAGGAGAGGGGACATGAGTCTAAAGTGAGGGGGCAGATGCCCCCAAGGCCCACTGTAATTTCCACTATGTTCTCCCTGACCTCTTTAATAACTGCACATGAATAAAGGATATGTCCTAAGGTCCCTCTTGCCCCAAAATTTCCATAACATAAACCTTCTCCCGTAGGATATATAGAGTTGAGTCTTGCAGGTGTAAGATATGCTTTATAAAGGATTTTAGATTGTTGCTTGCTCATATTTCCTGAGATTAAGCAGCTCTCTGTGCTCTTAGATATCTTTCTCCAGTCCTCCAGTTGTTATGGGAGTGCTGAGAGAGCACTCGAGGGGATTGTGTGCCCTTGAGCCTCGGCACAGTCCCAGACGAATCCAAGAAGCACCGAGGGTAGGTGAGGCACATCCCAGCATGGGTGGAAGCTGACAGTCCAACCCTCTGCCGGACCTGCATGCTTCTGGAACCAACAATCTTGATGTTGGTAATGAACAGTCCTCCGACTGTTCCCGGCCCTTTCGGACCTGCTGCCTGAATGGCAAGAAGCAGCAGGCCGGACTCCGGATAAGGGCAGGCGAAGGCTCAGGACAAGGCACTGGAAACGAAGACACAGGAACAAGGCACTGAAGATAAGGACTCAACGAGGCAAGGTTTATTTATTTATTTATTTATTTATTTTATATACCGACATTCGATCGAGATATCACATCGGTTTCCAGATAACTAAAGGAATAGGGTGGTAACAGCCCTATTTTACATTATAACATGGTAATAAATAGATATAAAAATATTTTACATTATAACATGGTAATAAATATAACAAGTTATAGCAAGTTATAACAAATATAACAAGGTTCAAGGTATTCAAGGAATTCAGGCAAGGATTCAGAAGCAAGCTCAAGTACTGGGTTGAGACTGCGACGCAGCACGTCCTACACAGCCACTAACCATGGGCTGGTCGCAGACCATGCTTGAATGCGAAGCAGGCTCTAGATGAGGTGAGGAATAGCTGAAGCTGGAAATTGGTGAAGATACTGTAGAAGCCTGTATCAAGGCGCGCCCTACACAGCCCATCCTAGGCTGGTCGTGGACCATGCGGGAATGGCACAGGTTTAGTCAGAGTCTTAGGCACGGAGGGAGCAGCCACAAGAAAATCCAAGGGCCAAGACGAGATTCAGGGTAAGGGACCAAGGCGAGACTTGGCTTCAAACATGAGACACGGGACCAAGACAAGACTTGGCTTCAGACGAGGATGACCCTCCGGAGGCTTGTGCTGCTGACGAGAAGGCAGGCTAGTGCCAGGACATGGCATGCCAGGAGGAGAAGTGACTACGAGGAACCAAGGGTTCAGGACATCAGGAACGGAATTGGAACATGAACATCGGGAACAGGTAACACAGGACATAGAGCTCCAATGAAGAACATGGACCTAATGGAGCGCTGGAAGGCAAGACTTCCAGGAGCAGGAAACTCCGATGCAAGGCAAGGCAGAACTGAAAGTGAAGCCCTTTTATAGGCCAGAAAAGGAAACTCCCTGGGAGGAGGTCCGATGGGCCACACCTGGCTGGCCCTATAAGTATAGAGAGAAGCTGCGGGCTGACCCCTTAGAGAGAAGGGCGGGCCCAAACCAGAAAGTCCAAGCTGAGACTGGAGCAGGCCTCAGGCAGGCCCCGATGACATCGAAGACCTCCCAGGCCGTGGAGCAAAATCTGGAAAGCCATTTCAGGCGAGGCCCCGGCTTCGGAGCAGCCTCCAGAGAAAGGTGAGAGGCCTCCTGTGGCTCCAGCTACGGGAGGAATCGTAACACCAGTGGTTAGTACATCCATCCAGTTTCCTGTCCCATTTGTCAAATAACATGGGATGATGTTACTCTAAGCTCTTTTACATATTGTGTATCCATCCATGAAGACCAGGCTCTTTACAAAGCTTTAAGACACCAAGTTCTAATATTGTCAGAAACCTTATCAGCTTTGGTTAAAAGTCTGGTGACAGTATGAGTGCATGTAACTGCAAAAAGGCATACAACAGGAAGCTCTGAAGCCTAAACATTTCTTTAAAGTAATCCCATCTAGTAAAATGCCCTTCAGGGAGTAACTGGCTAAATTAAATTAAGAAGGAAGGGCTTACACTATTTGGAACCAATCCCAGCCTCAATTTTAACTCATCATGACAGGTCAACACAGGAGTAACTGGGAAGAGATGATTGAGCCCCTCTTTTGTTTTGTTTTTTTGCAAAATCTTTCCAGTAGCAGAGAACCCATGTTAAACTATCCTTTACAAAAAGAAATGACAAGTTTTAATCATATAGGTTATATGGATAATTTCACAAATATTGATTGCTGCACATAAGTATCATGAAACAAACATCACTTCTGTAACACCCACAGGAGTAGTGGACCCTTGGTGCTGTGGTGTAGTGAGTAGGTCCAGCAGGCCCATACCGACAGCTGGCGGAGAAGACTTGGAGCAGGATGGACTGGAACTTCAACTATACCAGCAGCCTCCCCTGCAGGATGAGCCCATAGGGTCTGGCGGCCAGCAGGTCTTAGGTGGCTCCCTAAGGCTTTCCGAAGATGAGAGTCCAAATCTGGACGAAGATCAGGCCAGGCAGCAGATGTGGATATCAGGCCAATGGTTGGGACAGGCAGCAGACAGCAGGTACGAGTATCAGGCCAGTAGTCGGGCAGGTGGCAGACAGAGCAGAGTTGGGTTCAAAGCAAGGGGTCAGGTCTGAGCAGTGATCATGGAGGGTCAGGGTCCAGGCCAGGGTCAGAATCAAAGAAGTCAAGCCAAGGGTGACAAATAAGGAAGACAAGGACTCAGACAAGGAATAAACAAGACAAGGAGGGGTTATGGAACAAGACAAGAACTACAGCAAAGAACAAGGCATAGAACAATCAGGGAGCAAGCCAAAATCAATACAAAGAGTAGCAACATGCACTGGGACCAAGGCACACCACGAGACCTGTTGCTGAGATGAAGAACCAGTGCGGGACCTTGGCTTAAGTAGGGCCAGTGGGTGACATCATCAATGAGCGCCAGCCTGTTCCTTCCCGCCACTGTGCACATATCATGTGTGCACATGCGCACATGCCTACAGGAAGGCGGCATGGCAGCTGAGACTGGCGGTGGCACTGCCGTGTAGGAGTGAGTGAGTACAACGAATCCTAACAACGTTCTTCCATAGTCAGTGCAATATTGAGCCTTGAAAAGTCTCTCATTAGCTGCAAATCCAGTTACAAGAACGGTATACAAAGGTACAAAAAAGCAAAACTAGGTTAAAGCAGGAGGCTGAAGTGTGGCAGGGTTGGTGAATTTTGGACACAGTGCTGACAAGATGTATTCAAGCCCCAGAAAGAGACAATTATGGTGACCCATGTAAGAGTGGCACCAAAAGTTACTATTATTATTGTCATTTGTATAGAGCTACAAGGCATATACGGTGCTTTACAGAGATATAAAATAGTTCCTGCTCCTTGGATCTTACAATCTAATCAAGACAGATGGACAAGATGTACAGACCAAAAACAAAGAGGCCTTGAATAAAAACCGTGAGGTCATGAAATAGAAGAACTAAATCAGGTGGGTTATAGGTTAGTCTCAGAGCAACTTGCCTTAGCCTGCAGGGAAATTTGTATTTGTGTCACTGGGGAATGCAATGCAGTGTAAGGAGGGAGAGATTTAAAAGTGGAAACCATGATGGTCAAAATTAGACAAAATTAATTTTGAAACATGAAGGAAAATGTATTATTTCTTGTCTTTAAATGAATTTTGAAACATAAAGCTCTGAAATGTAATAGCATAATTAAAATGAAAGGGTAATAATTCGTAAACAGTGAAACCTATGAAATGTAATGAGCAAATGACCTCAGACTAATCTGGATCTCTGTGTCAGGAACACTGAAGTTAAACTAATTGGCAACTTAAGTAGCAGTTTTGCCAGAAAACTTGAGGATTAATAGTTGTGGAGCCAACCACACAAGATGCTGGCACATTGGCAGAGCAGTGTGTGGAAATTTCACCACCTTTATCCTTGCTGCACTAGCTCAGTGGATGACTGAAGTACGTCATGTTCCACTGCTGTCAATCTGCATCTTTTACAAGCATGTTGAACTCACTAAAAACAAGATGCTAGCTTCTCTATTGGTAATATTATTTATGTTTCCTTATGCTAAACCAGTGGTCCAACCCTGTCCTGGGGAGCCCCCAGCCAGTCAGGTTTTCAGGATATCCACAATGAATATGCATGAGAGAAAATATGCATGTTATGGAGGCAGTGCATGCAAATTTTCCGAAAGGATGGGCTCTACCTTAACCAGAGTGGAACCAAGCTGCTGGCACTAACTTTCAAAAAGGAGATAGAGCAGCTTTTAAACTAGAACAAGGGGGAAAGCCGACAGTCACTCAGCAGTGCATGGTTCAGAGAAATGTATACTTGAAGGATACTAATGAAACAGGAGAGTTAGGGCATCCCAACAGAGAGGTTCCATTAAAAGCAAACATAGTCCATGTGCCTATATGTAAAAAATCACTGAAGCTAATGATTTCCGAATTATTCCTAACAACTGAAAGCAGGTTAATACAAACAAAAAACACACTTTGAAATGTCTGTATGCCAATGCCAGAAGTCTAAGAAGTAAGATGGGAGAGTATAGCAGCAAATGATGAGATTAACATAATTGGCATCACAGTGGTGGAAGGAGGATAACCAATGGGACAGTGCTATATCACGGTATAAATTATATCACAATGATAGGGAGGATCAACTTGGTAGGGGTGTGGCACTTTATGTCCGGGAGGGTATAGAGTCCAACAGGATAAAGATCATACAGAGACTAAATGCTCAGTAGAATCTATATGGGTCGAAATCCCATGTGTGTTGGGTAAGAGTATGTTATAAATTCGCTGCCCGCAGGTTTTCCCGCGAGCAGGCTCTCACCATTTGCTGCTTCCTTCACCAACGCGGCAGGACGCCGCTGTCGGGCCTGCCCACGTGGCCAGAGCCGCGGACTAAATCTCTCTTTGCGGCCCGGAGGCCGCCCGTGCTGCTCCTCTTCACTGCGGCCGGAGCTGCAGACTTTCCTGCCATCAGCGTGGCTGGAGCCGCCGCCAATGCCAGCGTCTTCTTCGCGGCGCTAGGCCACAAGCCCCAGTCTCACCTGGCAGCTGGAGCTGCCCCCGGGGAGTCCTGCAGCGGCTGGAGCTGCTGCCGTCATCGGGCCTGCTCCTCAGGCCCTGTCCTGCTTCCTCTGCATCTGTACGTCGGTGCAGACCGCTGTCCGCAGTCCTGCACAGCTCTTCTGCTGCTCCTTAGGCGCTGGCGTGCGCCTCTCTTCTGGATTTAAAGGGCCAGGTACAGGAAGTGTGCTGGCCCCTCCTAGGGAGTGGACTTCCTGCTTCAGCCCTATAAAAGGGCTGCTCCGTCATTCAGTCTTTGCCTTGTTTTGGAGTTGCTTCACTCTGGAGGCTCCTGCCTGCCAGAGCTCCGTCAGTTCTTCTTCGTCTTCTCCATGGAATTCTTGTTGTTTCATCTCGTCATGCCAAGTCATGTTCGTGCCTGAGGTCCCCATCCAGGTGTCCTGGTGTCTCGCTTGGATCCTCCGTTTCCTGATGTTCCATGTTCCTTGATGACCTGATCCCGTGTCTTCGTCTTCAGTGCTCTTGAGCCTTCTGGTACCTGTAGGCCGGGGGTCCCTCGGATGATGTGGTGCCCGAGTGGACTAGCCTGCAGGTGGACATGTGTCCTGTGCTCCTGAGCTGTCGTGTCCTGCCAGCCGTAGGTGGAGCTTCGGAAGACACCGGCTTCGTCGTTGGAGTTCTGCTTCGACTGGACCCTTCCCTGCGCTCGTCCTGTTTGCAGCATGGTCCGTGACCAGCCCCCTCAGGCTCTGTAGGGCACGCAGTGGGACAGGGTGGTCTGCGACCAGCCCATTGGGTCCGCCCGTGAAGGTGGGCTGAGTAGGATGCCCTGAGAGACAGTGCCAAAGTCTATCCTTCCAGCTTTTGCCTAGTTCCTCGTCTAGTCTGTGATGCCGTCGCATCAGCCCAAGTCTTTGTCTGTGATGCCGTTGCTTCAGCCCAAGTCTTCATCTGTGATGCTGTCGCATCAGCCCAAGTCTTCGTCTGTGATGCCATTGCATCAACCCATGCGTTCGTCTGTGATGCCGTCTGCATCAGCCTTGGTGTCAAGTCTTCGTCTGCGATGCCGTTACATCGATCCTGCTGTCATGTCTTCATGTCAAGGTCCGTCTGCTCTCAACCTCAGGCCAGGCCTGCTGCTCCATGCTGTTCCACGCAGCAGGTCCGAAAGGGCTTGGAAAGGTCGGAGAACGATTCACATTCCAACATCATCCTGTTGTTGGCCTTGGGAGCTTGCAAGCCTGGCAGAGGGTAAGACCATCAGCCATGCTGGGACACGCCGTCAAATTTGCGGATGATACAAAATTATTCTGTTATATAAGGGAAGCGCTAGGAGAGCGATCTCAACTTGAGGGGAATGTGTGCCCTTGGGCCTCGGCACGACCCCAGATGAATCGAAGACAGGACCGAGGGTTGGCGAGGCATGTCCCAGCATGGGCGAAGACAAGTCTGACCCTCTGCCGGACCTGCATGCTTCTGGAAGACCAACAACGCTATGTTGGTTAGTGAACAGTCCTCCGACCGTTCCCAGCCCTTTCGGACCTGCCACTAGGTATCGGCAAGAAGCAGCAGGCCGGACTGAGGATGAGGGCAGACGGAGGCCTTGTGACACAGAAGACTCAAGACGAGACGAGAAGACTATGGAAGTGGATGAGGATCTTGGAAGACTCTCGACAAGACGAGGAACTTGGAAGTCTCTTGGATGAGACGAGAAGTTGGGAAGGTTTGGACATTGGCACTGTCTCTCAGGGGCCCTACACAGTCCACCCGCGGGACTGGTCATGGACCACCCTGTCCCACTGCACGCCCTACACAACCTGAAGAAGCTGGTCACGGACCACGCAGAGAGCGGGACAAGCGCAGGAAGGGAATCCAGCTGAGAAAACTCCAATGACGGGAACAGGAACTGACGAGACGGATTCACCCCAACAAGGTGTCATCTGGAGAACCAAAGGAGCTGGAGGGTCAGGAGGACTCGGAACGAGCGAAGGAGGAGCGGAACCTCGAAACATCAGGAAGCCTGGAACATCAGGAAGCGAAACATCAGGAAACCTGGACTGGGAACCTCGAAACATGAAGACATGGAACATCAGGAAGTCACAGGAAGCAAGACAAGTGTTCTGCGCTGCTCCCCCAAGGGGAGGGGCTAGCATTTTATGATACTCCGTAAGCAGAGGTAGTGATCTGATGTGGGTTGGCTCCCCCAGAGTGGCAATTGATATAGTACCGCTCTATAGTGTAAGGAATGAACACTAATAGAAATGGTGAATCCCTGGGCCGATGGCAGATGACAGCGCCCTCAAGTGGAGATCCTGAGAGGGACCACTAGCTAGGCTGGAGTACTGAGACAAAAGAGAGATAATTCTTTATTAGACTGGAAGTCGAACCACCAGAGGTGGCAATAGTGAGCTGATGTGCCCGGCAGGGCTGAAGTCCCTCAGATACTGGAATAACAATCTCTGAGATATAGGTATACAAAATCTTCTGAGGAAAAAGAAAGTCCGAAAAAGGCATTAGGAACAAAGGCCCTCGTGGAATGAGTACCAGTTCCTATTCTGCAATCTGCAATGGTCACTCACGATCTCCATACCTGCGATAATGTCTTAGACTGAAGAGAGTCTTAGAGATTAGGAACATAGGCCCTCGAGGAGCGAGTACCAGTTCCTGTCTGAAATAGAACTCACAGTGTACATGTTTGCAATCGCTTCAGGTAAAAGGAGTCTTCTAAGTCTTCGGGAACATAGGCCCTCGTGGAGCGAGTACAGTCTTGCAAGGGCCTCTTGTAATCTATCACAATCCGCTTGTGATTTAACTACTCTGAATATGTTGTGATTCTGCCCTCATGGGCAGCCTCTTACCTTCTCTCTGCCTATCCCGTGGCCTGGAGGCCGCAGTCCCCAGTCTTCCTTGTGGCTGGAGCTGCTCCTCAGTCTGCCCTCTACGGCTTGAGAGCTGCTGACAACGCTGGGCCTGTTCCTCGGCCCTGCTCTTCGGCATTAGCAGCAGCATGGTCACTGGCCATGGTCCTGCACAACTTCCTGCTTCCTGTTCCTAAGGCGTGAGCCACGTCTCTTCACAAGATTTAAAGGGCCCATGGCTAGATATGCCCTGGGCCCCATCTGATGACTGTTTCCTGTCTCAGCCCTATAAAAGGGCTTCTCCAACACTTCTGCCTTGCCTTGCATTGGAGTTACTTGCTCCTGGAAGTCTCGTCTTCCAGCGCTCCATCAGGTCTTCGTTCTTCATTGGAGCTCCACGTCTCGTTGTTGCATCCGGTTCCCGACGCCCTCCTCCTACAGATTCTACCTCGTTGGTGCCTCCCTCTTCGTCTACGGGAGGTCTGGCTGCCACGGCGTTTCTTTCCCAAGATCCTCCGGCGTTCCCGGACTGGCTGCATGCTGTGACCCGCTATGGCTCCTGTGGGCCTAGGGGCGCGCGTGCGGCGCGACCCCGATGTAAACACCGGCAAAGGCGCGAGACTCGGAGGCGTTCTCTGAAGATGACGTCATCCGCGACTAACATAAAAGGTCTCAGCATTTACTAAACCCACGAGTTAGCAAGGGGTTACCTACGGGAGGTTCCCGACCTAAGCTTCTCTGCCTCCTCGGATTTGTATCTTTCTCTGCCAGGTTACGATTCACCCATGCTGCTCTGCTTTTGTATTTATTAGGAGTACCCGTTCCTCGGGGGCTCCGCTTTCTCTCTTCTTGATTTCAGATTGTCAAGACGGGATCTGGGAAGATTGTGCATCCAAATGGCAGATGAAATTTAATGTGGACAAGTGCAAGGTGTTGCATATAGTGAAAAATAACCCTTGCTGTAGTTACACGATGTTAGGTTCCATATTAGGAGCTACCACCCAGGAAAAAGATCTAGGCATCATAGTGGATAATACTTTAAAATCGTCAGCTCAGTGTGCTGCAGCAGTCAAAAAAGCAAACAGAATGTTAGGAATTATTAGGAAGGGAATGGTTAATAAAACAGAAAATGTCATAATGCCTCTATCTCGCTCCATGGTGAGACCGCACCTTGAATACTGTGTACAATTTTGGTCGCCGCATCTCAAAAAAGATATAGTTGCGATGGAGAAGGTACAGAGAAGGACAACCAAAATGATAAAGGGGATAGAACAGCTCCCCTATGAGGAAAGGCTGAAAAGGTTAGGGCTGTTCAGCTTGGAGAAGAGATGGTTGAGGGGGGATATGATGGAGGTCTTTAAGATCATGAGAGGTCTTGAACGAGTAGATGTGAATCGGTTATTTACACTTTCGAATAATAGAAGGACTAGGGGGCATTCCATGAAGTTAGCAAGTAGCACATTTAAGACTAATCTGAGAAAATTCTTTTTCACTCAATGCACAATAAAGCTCTGGAATTTGTTGCCAGAGGATGTGGTTAGTGCAGTTAGTGTAGCTGGGTTCAAAAAAGGTTTGGATAAGTTCTTGGAGGTGGAGTCCATTAACGGCTATTAATCAAGTTTACTGAGGGAATAGCCACTGCTATTAATTGCATCATTAGCATGCGATCTTCTTAGTGTTTGGGTAATTGCCAGGTTCTTGTGGCCTGGTTTTGGCCTCTGTTGGAAACAGGATGCTGGGATTGATGGACCCTTGGTCTGATCCAGCAAGGCATTTCTTATATTCTTATGTACTGGTGTCTACTGTTGCTGTTATAGATCTCATCTGTGACCTGATGTACTAAAGGGTTTTCCCCATTTTGCATCTGAGGGAAAAATGCTTAGTACCTCTGGTCCTTACTATGAGTGATTTAAAATAAAACTGTAAACCATCTAAAAGGGAAAATTGTTTTTAAAGATTATACAATAGAGATATGCTTTTGTTTGAAGTTACATAGACAATGACATTGCCTATATCGTTTCATGTCATTTTCTAAACAAAACAAAAAATCCCTCAAAATGTCGATTTGTCTTTTATTTTCATTTTTAGTGCACATTAAATCAAAATATTGTGCACCAGTTTGCGTTAGTGTACGCTAAAACCAAATTTTTAAACAATTATTAAAAAAAAATATATATATATATATATTTTGCCATGGACACCCCTATTATACAGTGCAGATATGGTGCAAATATAAAATACTTTAATGCTGAGACTATGCATTTCTGAGACTATTATGTATCCGATTATTTGTTTATTATAAAATTGCTAGGAAAAAAATCTCCGTTGGCAGAACTATATAAATATAAAAAGTATTACAAAGCAAGTTTCTGTTCTATTTTTTTATATTTGCATTTTGATTACTTTTTCCATTAATATATGGCATAGCTTTCATTTATTAAAGCAGACTCTGGGAGGCTGAAAGGAATGCACTTGGCGAGTAGAGTACAGTGTAAATCATAGCTCATGAGGTATTATTTCACACCATGTTATGTATTCTATGGCCTAAAAGTACTCTTGTTTTATTTTTTTTTTCTATTTATACTCCTGAAGCTGTATTCTATGGCTCCATAAATTAATAGTGGAACATGTGTTCCCTAGGTTTGCCTCTAAGTGGTGCAAATGTTTTCCAAATGTTTGTATGATTTCTGTGGCCTTATGCACTAACCTTCTTACATTTGCTATCGTTAAATGACCTTAAGGAAAATTGAATGCATCATTTAAGGGTGTGACTAGGTTGCTCTGTGTTTCTACACATTGCTTTGTGATTTTGTTTTTCATTTGCACTGTGTCAAATGTGGCCTTGTTAAAAACAAACCATATTAGCCAGTTAGATAAACAAATCATCTTAATTTGCTCAGATTTTTACAGGAAGGCCCTTGCTGAAAAGTTAGCACAGTTCCTGATCTTAATTGTCCTAGAAAATGAAGGTTTTACATAAAACACTAATTTATTAACAAGGAGGAAAGATGAAGTCAGGTGAAATGCCCAAAATCACTGTGAAAAAGACAAATCTATAACAAATGCAACATCTGCTAATTATTCACTGTTACACCACATAATACTTCTCACAATGATTCATTTCAGAATGGCCCTCTCCTGGGCGTGTGATACACAATGTAAATGAGGGGTCACAATAAAAGGAGGCACTAGGGACGATTACACACCCCCAGCACCTCCTTGGCCCAGGAGAGTTGGCTGTCAGCGGGTTTGGAAAACAGATGCTCAATTTTAGGTCTGTTTTCCTAACTGGTGCACCACCAAGAGTTAGGAAAATGGACGCTCCTAAAATTGAGCATCTGTTTTCCTAACCTGTCCTGCCTGCACATTTTTTTAAAATTTTTAAAAAATTTTTTTTACCTTTTGGTTCCTCCAACTTAATATCGCAGGCGCTAATTTCTGAGCATAAATGGCTAAATTCTAAATCCTTGTGCACGGGGAAAATGCGGGTTACGCACGTGGCTGGGCCTTGCGCGCACCGCGCTCATTTTAGAAGCGGCCTGCCATGTGCGCAACCCTGTTACGCGCACAAAAGCCGGGCCTCAGCAAAGGGATGGGGCGGGGGAGGCAGGGAGGGGCAGGGCAGGGCTGGAGGCGGCCGGTACAGCAGGTGTCAGGTGAATCGCACACCAGCAGGGTGCCGGCGTGCGCAACTTGCTACTGCTCCTTTGGAGGAGCAAAAGGTACAACAAAAAAATAGAAGTAACTAGGATAGGAGACATGCGCATATTTTTTTTTTTAATCTACCCCAAACTGTGCAGATCGGCCGCACATTTTTTTTTTCAGTATCCTGGGCGGATGACAGCCTCATCAACATGCATTTGTATGTGATGAGTGCTATTAGTTGGGGGGGGGGGTTTGTATGTGCATTTTCGACGCACTAAACCCCTTGCTGTATAAGGGATAGTGGACATACATAGAAAACACATGTCCAAAAGCAGGTTAAGCAGTGCATTCAGCTGAGCGCACTTCACAGCATCAGCCTGTTTCTTTGTTATAAACGGTATACCTTAGCCTTTAACAATCTTCATCACATCAGTGGACGAATGGCGATATTCATCCAGCAGACAAATGTGACATTCTGCTGACTACATAACCAGGCCTCAAGGGAAACTATTTGTGGCCATACAAATTTATTCCTATGTAGAATGGGAAGACTTACCTAAGGGAATCTATAAATTACTTGAAGTCCTCCTCCAGGCTGCACAAAACAATGGTCATTCATTCTTCACAATAAGAACTTATGGTATGCCATGCTGGGTCAGACCAAGGTCCATATAGACCAGTAACCTTTCTCTGACACTGAGCAGTTTGTGTCACAAGTATATGGCAGATTCCAAAAAGTAGATCTATCTCTATTTCTTGTTGCTCATTCCTACAGATAAGTGATGGTTTTCCAAAGTCTACCTGGCTAATAATTGTTTATGGACTTTTCCTCCAGGAACTTCTCCAAACTTCTTTTAAACTCCATTGTGCTACTGTCCAACAACAGCTTCCAATACTTGATTGTGCACTGAGTGATAAAATACTTTATATGATTTGTTTTCAAACACTGATTTTTAGTTTCAAAGAAAGCATGGAACACAGGGGATCTCGAAGAAAGCGATAGGGATTGTAGAGCTGAGCAGGTGTGTAGATGGGTAGATGAACCTTATGGTTTTTTTCTGCCAGTACGTTTCGTGGCATGTTCCCTTGTTTTAATATTATTTGAAAGGGTAAATAACCATCCCTTATTTACCTGTTCCTCGCTACTCATGATTACTTCTATCATATCCCCTCTCAGACATCTTGTTACATATTGGACCGCTAGGAGAGCGATCCCATTTGAGGGTATTGTTTGCCCTTGGGCCTCGGCACAACCCCAGAAGACTCCAAGACAGCGCCTAGGGTTGGCGAGACATGTCCCAGCATGGGTAAAGACAAAGTCTGACCCTCTGCTGGACCTGCATGCTTCTGGAAGCCAACAACACTGTGTTGGTATTTGAACAGACCTCCGACCGTTCCCAGCCCTTTCGAACCTGCTGCTGGGTATTGGCAAGAAGCAGCAGGCTGGACTGAGGATGAGGGCAGACGGAGGCCTTGTGACACAGAAGACTCAAGATGTGGACGAGAAGACTCTGGACGAGGCGAGGAACTTGGAAGACTCTGGTCGAGACGAGGAACTTGGAAGGTTCAGACATTGGCACTGTCTCTCAGGGCACCCTACACAGCCCACCGACATGGGTGGACCCAATGGGCTGGTCACAGACCACCCTGTCCCACTGCGCACCCTACACAACCTGAAAAGGCTGGTCACGGACCTCGCGGAGAGCGGGACAAGCGCAAGAAGGGAATCCAGCTGAGACGAAACTCCAATGACGAGAACAGGAACCAACGAGATGGATTTACCCCAACAAGGTGTCATCTGGAGAACCAAAGGAGCTGGAGAGTCAAGAGGACTCGAAACAAGCGAAGGAGGAACAAAACCTCAGAACATCAGGAAGTGGAACATCAGGAAACCTGGACTAAGAACCTCGGAACATAAAGAAATGGAACATCAGGAAGCCACAGGAAGCAACGAAGATTCAGGCAAGACAGGACATGGAGCTGCAACAAAGAACAAGGAACAAATACCTGATGGAGCACTGGAAGACGAGACTTCCAGGAGCAGGAAACTCCAATGCAAGGCCAGGCAGGAGTGCTGGATAAGCCCTTTTATAGGGCTGACAAGAAAGACGCCCAGGGTGATGTCATCAGGTGGGGCCCGGGGCATATCCGGCCGCAGGCCTTTTAAATCTAATAAGGAGACGTGGCCACGCGCCTAGAGAGGCAGGCAGGAACAGAGGCAGCTCAGGAGCAGGCTCAAGCGGCTCTCTGCTGCGAAAGTAGATTAAGGGCGGCCCCAGGCCGCTAGACAAATTCCAGCAGTGGCGGCTCCATAATGCTGAAGACACAGCTGACTTGCAGCTCCCTGCCACGAGTGAAGGCCCCAGGGATGGCAGTCTGGGCTGCGAGAGTGTGGTGGCAGAAGCGGCCTCCAGGCCGCTCGGAAGGTAAGCCAGATTCCAGTTCGAGCCGCGGAAAGACGGCAGTTTCAGCGGTACCCTGCTGCGAGATAGGAAGAAAGTCGGCAGCATCTCTTCGGTGGTTTCTCGGCCGCGGCAGGAAGGGCGATGCCGGAAAGCAAATGAAGGCCTGCTCGCGGGGGAACTCCGCGGGCAGGAATCACAACTCATCTCTTTTCCAAGCTGAAGAGCCCTCACTTGTTTAGCCTTTTTTCATAACAGAGCTGTACTTAATTATTTATGTTGCCCTTCTCTGTAAATTTTATAGCTCCACTATATCTTTTTTGGGATGGATTGATACAGAGGCATTATGGTATTTTCTCCCCTCCAAAGCCCCACTCGAGCACCTACCATTCTAATATGTTTATCCAAGAATGAGGAAGGAGTAAAGTTATTTGTATGTGTTCTGTCATTCCACAATGTCACAGGATTTAAAAAAAAAATCTGTTAAATGCAAGTGAGAGCAAAAACATCTGCCAGCTGCAAGAGCACTGCACAAGAATTACCCTAGACACCAAGGTCCTCTCTTTGACACGTCTGTTCTTCCCTTTTTTTTATAAATAATCACCCACTTAATCACCAACTTACACATCCTTCCTTCACTCACACTTCCCCCTCTTCTTATCCCCCTCCTCACTTGTCCATCTCAGATACCTTTTGGCTCCCATTTTTTTCACATTCTATTCACAGTCAACACTCACACCTATTCTACACTCACAACTTGCCCCAGCTGTGCCTTTTATAGTCTCCATTTCCTTCTCCCACATTTTAACAAAACACACCCACTCATTACTCACTGTCTACCCTCTCATTTTCTCAGACTCTAACCTCTAAGTCTAATATATCTTACCCACCAGTAACCAATACATATCATATACACACTATATGCATACTGGTCACATGGTACACATAATAGCGTATTCACAGTCTGCATAACAGTACATATAATAGTATACACATGCTAGCACTACAAACAAGAAAAACACTCATACACAGAGATCAGATGGAACAAAATAAGATAAATATTTATTATTCATTCAATTATTGTATCTCTTTTAGAGGGGGAAGAAACAGGAAGATATGAATGTTGCTACTGCCAGACAAGGCTGGTAGACTTTTGTTTTTAAATTTAATGTTTATTGACAATAATGATGATAAACAGAATAATACAAAATAGCCCAAAGGCTTACACAGTAACTTGTGGTAATATTTTCCATTATGCAACCCCTTCCCATCCCCACCCAATCTGGCAATACCCTATATACACAGTGCAGCAAATACATAACATAAACAAACATTTTTTATAAGCACACAGGAGAATGATCATTTAAATACATTATTCAAGAAGCACACTAGAATTGTTTTGCTTGTAACTAATTGATGTACGGATCCCACTTCTTATTAAATTTCCTGAGCCTATCTTGTCTCACTGCAGTAAGATAACTAAAAAAAAATGTTATACAGTGTTTTATACACTACATACATAGAGGGACAAAAGATCTGCTTCCAGTGACTGGCTATGGATAATCTAGCTGCTAACACAATTTGTTCTATCAGCTTCTGAACTAGACCTGGAATATCAGGTATTGGAATACCAAGTAAAAGATACTTGAGATCCTTACCAATGGCCTACTGTGTCAATTATTGAATATATTCAAGTATATCATCCCAAACAAATTGACACCTTAGAACATTTCCACCAAATATGGAACATAGACCCCACTAAGCCACATTGTCTTCAACAATTTGGAGAAATAGAATTATGCATTCTATGAAATCGATCAGGAGTTAAATACTACCTGTAAAAAACTATAATCATTTTCTATGAGAAGTGCTGAAATAGAATTTTTACTAACGGATAAATAACAAAGATCCCAAGGAGCCTGTTCTAATGTCACTCCCAAATCTTCTTCCCTTGATAGTATATGTTTCGGTTTAAATGTAGACTCTCCAATCAGAATTGTATACATTTTCAACATTATCACTTTAACCCTCTCATTACTGTCACACAAACCTTCCATGAAGGATTTACTGTAGAAAGTGCTAAGCTAACCTTCGTGGATTTTATATAATGGCAGATCTAAAGATAAGGATATAAATCTTTATCTGCAAGATGATATTTATCCTTCAGCATTACAAAGTCCACAGGCAAATTGCTATTCCAAAGTTGCTCCAAAGATCGAAGCCCCAAAGCTTCCCATCTAATGAAATCAGAGGAGACAAGACCCAGAGTAAAACCCTTTTAAAACATAAAGGGCCTGATTTTAAAAAGCATTTACTCAAGTAAAAACCAGGTTTACTGGTAGTAAATTCACTTTACTTGAGTAAGTGGGTTTTTGAAAATTGCTACAATATATGCCATTGACTTGTCTATAGGATTTACTCACATAAGTGCACTTTACTTGAGTAAATGGCTTTTGAAAATTGCTACAATAGTAGCTACATTTACGCATGTAACTCCTTTTGAAAATTACCCCCCCCAGGGTTTAAAAAAAAATGCTCTATCCCCCACCAAAAGGCTTTCCATGTATCTCAAATCATCAACATAAGTTGACTATATGGTAAAACACTGACCGGTAAAAAGGCTGGTATACTTGTCTCAGGAGGGTCTTGCAGCGAGAAGAAGTAAACATAATAAGGATGCATAGCCTTTCCCCACCAAATAAAAGTAAAATGTATGAAATTGTAAATGTAAAACTCATTACACTATATTTTAGGTCTCTCAAGTAAACTAATATTTTTCTGATGCCTTATCTGACAGATATGTAATACTGAAAGCAATATATTAACTCTAACAGCTGCAACAATGCCGCCCCCTACCCCCATACATGTAATGTAACATAAACATTAACTAGCATAAACATCTGCAAAAAACACAATGACAGCATGAACATTAGGTAGAATGTACAGGCTGCAGCTTTATTAAACAGCAGATATCAACTTTAAAATAACTCATACCTGAGCAGACCCACAAATAGCCAACCGGGTTACCCTCTACCGCCTGCCATGTACCGAGCAAGGCAGCAATCTATTGGACCTCCCCATCTTATCTCCAAGGAAGGGGGCCACACCGGCCAAAGCATACTGATGCCTCACCATTAGCTTACCATGGTGCACCCCTGCACCATGTCTGAAACCCCCAAAACTGGTTCAGGTACCCGCCACTAGCATGAGGTAGGGTGAGCTTTTGCCTCATGCCTCCTACCACTATGTAGCTGCAACCAACACATCAATCCTTAAATAGATCTTCTAAAGCCTCCTTCAGAGCATCAATAAACAATTCATATCCTATGTCAGGGTCTGAACATGCCCTTGCATTGCACATCTGCCCAACTGTGCTTGGTTTATTGATCCCCAAACTTGTTGGTCCACACACCGATCTAACGATTCACCATTTTGTGAGCTTGCCCCCATAACTTTGAGTCGTTTCACTTCAGTCACAGGATATCAGACCATAAAATGCAAGTCCGTGGAAACCACATAGGAAATTCAGCCCAGTCTGCCTTGATTCCATTAATCAGTTGCTTAGCAGAGAGATCCCCAAGGTCATTAGAGCCTAGGTGAATTATCAAAGCATCAGGAGCGGCCTATGATTCCTTCAAATGATGCAACAATGGAAATAGCTATTCCCAACGCATGTCCCGTTTACCCATCCAGGTCACCCAAATGCCGTGAGGTGTTGTCCATATGGGCGAACGATAACCCTTCTCGTGGCTTAGTACACAAATGAATGGCCGATAATCCCTGCGGTCCACCAAAATTGAGGTGTATCTGCAATGACATTTAATTATTATGAGTGGTTGAGTTTTCCCGAACCAGTCTAACATAGGAATTAACAGCAGCAGACCTCCATCTTCCTATCTGCTGCATGGTAAATATTTGTAATCCATCCTGCGTTATGTTAGTTGTAGCTCCAATCCTTAAAGCATGTGTGGTGAATTTCCTGGCATTGAGGCCCATCTTGGTCACTGCCTACCTGAGGATGGTGGAGAACTGCCTACCTAAGGATGGTGGAGAACTGGTATCTGGTCAGCAAAACTAAATCAGCGTGGACCAACAAGTGAGCCCCGCTGGAAGGCCAAATTGCTAGGTATTTCTCCAAGTTCTGTACCGGGCATGTAACTTGCGAGTTGATGAGTTTCAGGGAAAGGGTTCCACCCTTACCAGCCTGGTCAGTTTTTTATTTGTGTATTCACATATAGGAATCTTGACCCATACACGAGACATTTCTCATCAGTATGCCGCTAGAGCCCAGGTTACTCTTGGCAGAGGCCACCAGCTAACTCATGCACAGGGCATTGAAGAAGGTCAAAGAAAATGCCAGGCGAAACAGGCTGGTTTCAAAATCCAATGCACATATGGAGGGCAGCAGAAACCATAAGTTCACCAGCATGTCATGCATGATTGGCAGTCATGTTTGTTCGCCGGTCCAATCTTTTTTGCCCAACCAGCCACCATCTTTTTGTTTAGGATGGACTTGGTAGGATTGCCCCAACTCTGCTCTTTTGTGAAAAAAGCAAGCCCTGCTAGATGTTTGACCACTGAGCCTCTAGATATGTGCAAGTCCTTTACTATAGATATATAGCAGACAAGCAAGCCCTCTGGCATAGGCCCAATGACCCAGCTGTGCTGACTCAAGAATCATCTCATGTGATTCTTGAGATAATTCTTGAAATGGGCTGCCCAGATGGCTGACGCCAATGCTCCCCGTGGATCCCTTTATCAACTGGATTTATTGAGCATAAATTCCACTAGATGACTTTTGCCAACAGGATCACATACTTCTTAACTTGTCTTGATAGTCACCAATCTTCATCATTTATTAACGTTTTATAAGGAAATACAGCTCTCAAGTACCCATCACCAGATTCTACCTTAATTGTAGGAGACTTTAACCTCCATGTAGATAAAATACTGAGAACCGCAGCCTGTGAAATGTTTCTAGAGACAATGGAAGCTTTGGGATGGTGCCAATTTGTTTCCAAATCTACTCATAAAGCGGGACATATTTTAGACCTAATATTTGCCAATACCAGTAACTGTCGAATCAATACTTCTCACACCAGAGTGCCCTGGTCTGATCATCAATTAATAAAGGCAGAAATAACCTTCCTCAACCCAACGCATAAAAATATAGATAATAATCATACTTTACCTTTAGGAAAAAGATAAACACAGAGGTTGCAGAATCAATAGAAAATAGGATCCTTGATCTACATCAATCTAATGCCTCCTTGGCACTTGATTCCTAGTATCAGATTGTCAGTGACATAGCTGAAAATCTCAGTTCTGTCCAGATGAAAACTATTAACAAAGAAAGAAATACCTCTAAACAAAAGAAGCCCTGGTACAATGAGGATTTAAGATGCACAAAACAGAACCTTAGAATATTAGAGAAACAATGGCCCATCTTCTGAATCCCTAGTAAAATATACATTCTAATAAAATACCGTGCACTAACCAATAAAGCAAAAAAAAGCAAAGCAAAGAAAAAGATTACAAAGAAAACAGATTCATGAGGCAATATTTAATTCAAAATTGCTCTTTGATGTTGTTAAACATTTAATTAAGGACCTGTCATCTTCCATCTTGATGAACTATAACTTCTCAAAGGCTGCTTGCAATGAATATGCCACATCCTTTTTAGATAAAATCAATAGGTTAAAAACTCAAGTCCCTATCTGTTCTCCCACAAAAGCACCTGAAGATTCACATGGCCTGGTTAAGTGGTCCATATTCAACAAAGTATCTAATCTTGAAATCAGTCAAATCATTGCTAAAATTAAGCCTCTTACTCATCCACGTGACCCAATTCCAGCAAGTTCTTTGAAATAAGTATGTGTTATCACTCTGGCAATCACAACCTTAATTAATCATTCTCTCTCAGAAGGTACAGTACCACAAGGGTTAAAACAAGCTGTGATAAAGCCGATTCCTAAAAATAAAACTGGTACAATTGACAATTGGGACAACCATCGTCCAATATCTAATTTGTGTTTTCTTTCAAGAGTACTTGAAAATGCAGTATTATTCCAACTTATAAATCATATGGAAGACCAAGATATTCTCTTCCCAAATCAATTCAGATTTAGGAAATATCGTTCAACTGAGACACTACTCCTTTCATTAATGGACTCTGTCTTACAAGGCTTTGATGCAGATGAATCTTATTTTCTCATGCTAATTGACTTAACAGCCACCTTTGACACTGCGGACCATACCCTGTTATGCCATCAGTTGAGCAACATTGGGATCGAAGGTGGTGTTCTCAAATGATTCTCTTCCTTTCTATCTAATAGAACATTCCAAGTCAAACTGGGCTATCACTTATCTCATATGTTCCATATCGATACAGGTGTCCCTCAAGGCTCAGCACTCTCAGCAACACTATTCAGTTAGTATGATGTGGTTAGTGCAGTTAGTGTAGCTGTGTTTAAAAATGGATTGGATAAGTTCTTGGAGGAGAAGTGCATTACCTGCTATTAATTAAGTTGACTGAGAAAATAGCCACTGCTATTACTAGCAACAGTAACATGGAATAGACTTAGTTTTTGGGTACTTGCCAGGTTCTTGTGGCCTGGATTGGCCACTGTTGGAAACAGGATGCTGGGCTTAATGTACCCTTGGTCTGACCCAGTATGGCATGTTCTTATGTTCTTATATGCTTCCACTGTGCAAATTACTGGCAGACTTAGGAGTTACATTCTTCCTATATGCTGACGACATTCAGTTTTACATTCCATTCTCCAAATCATTTGAAAATACCATATTGACACTTTGAACCTATATGAAAGCAATACCACAGGAACTATCACAATTTAAATTAATATTAAACCTTAAAAAGACTGAAACCATCTGGTTAAGTAGAAACTCTTCGATAGGTAAACCACCAGCTCTAGACCTGGGTAATTTTCAAATTACTCCCTCAAATCAAGTACAGAATTTAGGTATCCAGCTAGATGAGAACCTTACTATAAAAAAGCACATCAATAAATGAATTAACACAGGTTACATCAAGTTGCGTATATTACATCAGTTAAACCTTTATTAACTTTCGAAGACTTCCAAACTGTATTGCAATCTCTAATTTTCTCAAAACTAGACTACTGTAACTCCTTATTTCTCGGTCTTCCAGCATGTCTCTTAATACCACTACAAGTACTACAAAATGCCTCAACAAGACTTTTGTTAGGAACTAGAAAATTTGATCACATTACACCCTTGCTGATTTCACTACACTGGCTGCCAGTACAATCCCAAATCTATTTTAAAGTATTAAAGTTAATATTCAAAATCATTCATTCTAGTAACACCGGTATGATAGGTGTGACATTACAACCATACACACCGCAGTTAACACTAAGATCTCAAAATAAAGGACTACTGACTATCCCCACAATACAGAGCACACACCTGATGCATGTAAGATATTGTGTGTTTTCCATAGCGGGTCCAAAACTTTGAATTCCCTATCTAATTCTAGATAGAAAGAGATTTAAATGTGAGCTAAAAACTGCATACAACCTAACTTAAAAACATCAGAATGTAGAGATCTACAATAACAAGAAGGACAAGAGGTACTAATTGATGCATAAGGAATAAATGTAACAAGAGATTGTAAGAAGCTCAATACAACATACTAATATGTGAAATTTATTTTATTTTACTTTCTGTACTCCATGTCTTATGTCCTAGATCTTTAGTCATTATGTATTGGAACATTTCATTTGATAGATGTTAATGCCTGTTTATGAATACTACCTCTGTAACCAATCATTATTTGCTGATTTATAGCCATGAATGTTATTTTTGTAAACCATTGTGATCTTTACATGAAATGACGATATATAAAATGTCTAAATAAATAAATAAATAACGGTTGATCATACTTTTTTTCAAATGAACATCTGCCGACTTCAACCCTTAGGCATTTCTTCATGTGTCTGACAAACAAAGGGACTGCAAAGAATTGTTTATATGTAATCATTTGTCTTTTGAACTTAGGAATTGCTGGCAGAGGGAGAAATATTTAGTTTAATAAATGCTTCTGCAAGCCACGGACTTACATTGTTTTGGTGCAGTAGTGATACAAAAGGCTGACATTATAGCAATGAATGACAGGTATTACCTCAGAGAAAGGAAAATGTGCAAAGCTGAGAAACAGCATGATACTGAGCAAGATTCAAGTATCAGTTTTGCTAACCAAGTTACAAATAATCACGAAACATGAAGAGTGACTGGCAGCACTGCAAATTCCCCAAGCACTATGACCTCAAACAAAATGAGTCCATACCAACCAAAGTCTTGAAGGACAATAGAGGTGCTTCCAGAAATGAAGACAAGTGAGGTTTTAGGAGAGGATGAAAATAGAGGAAAGCAGCAAAATGCGGAAAAGTCCAGAAAGGAATAGTGGTCCATTTTTTTATGCTAAAACCCTCCAAAACATTCTGTAGTATGTTCCTTTTAATAAGTGCATCCTTGTTTTTCCTGGCAGTGGTATATTTATATATTCTTGCTGATGATAATTATTTAACTGCTTGTTTGAGAAAGCCAGATTAAGGGCCTGCCTAGACACAGAAAGGGATAAAAAGCCTTTAGTGAATCAGGCACTTGGAGACACAGGGAGATAAAATAATTAGCTTTCAGGCACATAAAGAACACAGAAAGAGATGAGGCTGGAATTCATGACCCAGACATTCTCTTGAATCACAGGCCACTGCTGTAACCACTGAATTGCTCACCATCCCACAAAGAAAATGTTCTTGAATGTTCTGTTACAGCTGCACTAGTGCCATCATCTATTCAGATTCCCCTAAAAAATATATTTTTTTAAACTTTATATTCTGCTTTTCAAGCACACTACACGGATTACATTCAGGTACTATGGGCACAATTGGGATATGGCTTCTGACATCATGGCATTCCATTTTAAACTGTCACTTTCTGCTGTACTTTAAGGGGCAATTTTCAAATGGTCCACACTGGGATAAAGTCTGCACATACTTTAAACCTGTGGACTTTGATTCAATTTTCAAAGTGAAAGTTTGCACATATGTTCACTTTGAAATTTGCTGTGGGTACAAAATAAGCACATTCACTTGCATTTGTTTTTTTAGCGGATATATTTTTGCTGCAAAACTACGCATGGAAATTTGAAAATGCTGTTTACATATGTGCTTTTCTTCCCTAACCTAAATATATGCCCAGAAATGCCTCCCTTCAGTGCAGCTGAAGGTACAGACCAAGGTCCATTGAGCATAGCATCTTGTTTCCAACAGAAGCCGGTCTGAATCACAAGTACCTGACAGATTCTAAAAAGTAGATCTCTTTTTTGTTACTCATTCCCAGGAATACTATTGGCTTTCCTTAGTCTACCTGGTGTAATGGAATTATTTCTGACTACTCTGGCTGAGGATGTATTCAGAGGTTAGGCTGTATGGATTCAGAGTTCTCACCCAGACACAGGCTAGTTTGAGGGCCACAGACCAACCTTTGAGTGTACTCATATTTACTGCTTTTGCACTGTGAAATGTTTATGAACAGGCAAGAATCTGAGAAATGTGGAACCAATCGTTCTATGGTGAGAAAGAAAGCAATTAACTGATACTAATGTCTGAGAGAGTGAAGGCCACACAGCTGCCCCTAAAATTGATAAGAACTTAGAGGGAGGAAACACTGCTGCTCGACCAAGCATTTAGGGGTAGATTTTCAAAAAATGCGAATAGGCGTACTTTTGCTGGCGCATCAGGCGCCAGCAAAAGTACGCTGGATTTTAGTAGATACGCGCGGAGCCGCGCGGAGCCACTAAAATCCTGGATCGGCGCGCGCAAGGCTATGAATTCTGTATAGCCGGCGCGCGCCGAGCCACGCTGCCTACCCCCGTTCCCTCCAAGGCCGCTCCGAAATCGGAGCGGCCTTGGAGGGAATCCTCTAACGCCCTCCCCTCACCTTCCCCTCCCTTCCTCTATCTAACCCACCCGCCCGGCCCTGTCTACACCCCCCCCCCCTTACCTTTCTCCGGGGATTTACGCCTCCCGGAGGGAGAAGTAAATCCCCGCGCGCTAGCGGGCCTCTTGCGCGCCGGGCCGCGACCTGGGGACGGGTACGGAGGGCGCGGCCACGCCCCCGGACCGCCCCGGGCTGTAGCCACGCCCCCGTACCCGCCCCCAAAACGCTGCCGACACGCCCCCGAAATGCCGCGATGACCGGGCCCGCCCCCGACACGCCCCCCTCGGAGAACCCCGGGACTTACGCGAGTCCCGGGGCTCTGCGCGCGCCGGTAGGCCTATGTAAAATAGGCTCACCGGCGCGCAGGGCCCTGCTCGCCTAAATCCGCCCGGTTATGGGCGGATTTAGGCGAGCAGGGCTCTGAAAATCCGCCCCTATGTGTATAAGGTGAAATAATGGCTAGAGAGAAAGAGAGAGAGAGCACTTCTAGACATGATAGCACAGGATGATCCTTTGGAAACATGTAAGCTTTATATATGTGTAGAAATTGTTATTACCTGCAACTAATCCTTCTGTATGTTCCACAAATACTGGTCTCCTTGAAACTCCATCCCCTAAAATATCCCGTCTCATCTCAACAAGACAACGTGCATTCTCAATGCCTGCTTCTATGGAACACCCTACCAATTGAACTTAGACTTGAATCATCCACGCAAACTTTTAAGAAAGATCTGAAAACATGGCTTTTTATAAAAGCTTTTTCAACATGTTAAAAATAACTATTTACCTAATTCATTTTAATTATCTCTGATCATTTCTCTCTCTCTTCTCTCTTCTTTAATTTTCTCCCTTACTTTATATAATTATTTCACATTGTATTTTTTCTTCCTTTTGTTAAATGTGAACCGATATGATGACTTTTGTTGAATATCGGTATACAAAAACTAATAAATAAATACATTTTATTTGTTATATTCTATTAGTGCTCAAATAAACTTGCTTTCCTAAAGACCTGGAACTGTGATGTACTGAATCAAAGTTTGTGTGTGGCTATTTGTGTGGGGAATAATCTCTTGGGTTCAAGCTCCCAGGTACCCAGGTATAATCCCAGTAATTGTGTGTGTTTACGTTGGGTAAGCTCCCGAGGCAGTCCTATGTGCATGCAGGTGACAAGTCCCTCAGGTAACTCCTAGTGTAGACCCCAGTGAGATTAGCACCCCCCCCCCCCCCCCCCCGGTCAGAGCCCTGGGCAGAATGCCAGTGTGCATGATCTGAACCCAGAACACCTGCCTAATAATGTTTTATGGATATTTTCTCCAGGTACTTGTCCAAATCTCTCTTAAACCCTGCTATACTATCTACCTTCATTACATCTTCTGGCAACAGATTCCATAGCTTGATTGTGCATTGAATAAAAAAGTACTGTCTACGATTTGTTTTAAATTTTCTTGTTGAGGGAAGGCAGTTTCCAGACAGCTGATTGATGTGGGTAAAGCATTTTTCATCCATGTAAATTGCTTTAAAAATTGTCCTATGAGCATGCTAAATACATCTCTGAACCTGAATTATTATTATTTATTATTATTATTTATAACTTTTTTATACCGAAGTTCAATTAACGGAGTTAATTATCATTCCGGTTTACATAGCAACAAAACATTGACAGTAACAAAAGTTGTCTTACATAGAACAAGGGAGGGGATAACTTGGGCGCAACTTAAATAAATTAGTACATGAGGGAAACTTAAAACAATTTGGTAAGTTATAGAGAGGGAGGAATGGCCTGAAAGAGAGGGGTGTGGAAGGAAGAGGGGTTTTTACATTTTTTAAAGGGACTTGGATAAACATCCAATAATGGATGTTTATCTCAAACTCTCACTTTACACCTGGATCCAGAAACATGAAGGACTCAATCTAAGCCATTACAGTTGGCACATTGGGCGCCCTTGGCCCGGGACTGGCGGTAAGAGCAGCTGGTCACGGGACGGTCCCACAACCAGCCAAATGCAACAGAAAGGGCCAAGAGACTCTAAGCAAAGATCTTTTCGGTATGACATTCTACCACCAAAGCATCTTTCACCTTCCCTGGTGACAGGCTTCTAATGCAGCACACAGTTTGTGAATATTCACAGAGAAGTGTCTGAAGGTTCTGGAAGCCAAATTTAAGATCTTAGGTAGAAATCTTAAATCCAGAACCTCCAGGGTAGCATTCTCTGAAATGCTTCCTGTTCCACGTGCAGGTCACCAGAGACAGGCAGAGCTCCGGAGTCTCAATGCGTGGATGAGACGATGGTGCAAGGAAGAGGGATTCAGTTTTGTCAGGAACTGGGGAACCTTTTGGGGAAGGGGGAGTCTCTTCCGAAGGGATGGGCTCCACCTTAACCAGGGTGGAACCAGACTGCTGGCTCTAACCTTTAAAAAGGAGATAGAGCAGCTTTTAAACTAGAACAAAGGGGAAAGCCGACAGTCACTCAGCAGTGCATGGTTTGGAGAGAGGTATCTTCAAAGGATACTAATGATGCATTAGAATTAGGGCATCCCGACAGTGAGGTTCCAATAATAAGAAAAGTAGTCCAAGTGCCTGTAACTAAAAACTCACCTGAGCTAAAAAAAATTCTAACTTATCCCTATCAATTAAAAAGCAGAATGAAAATACAAACAAAAAACAAATTTTGAAATGTTTGTATGCTAATGGCAGAAGTCTAAGAAGTAAGATGGGAGAATTAGAATGTATAGCAGTGAATGATGACATAGACTTAATTGGCATCTGAGAGACATGGTGGAAGGAAGACAACCAAAGGGACAGTACTATACCGGGGTACAAATTATATCGCAATGACAGAGAGGAGCACCCGGGAGGCAGTGTATTGCTTTATGTCCGGGATGGCATAGAGTCCAACAGGATAAACATCCTGCACGAGACTAAATGCACAATTGAATCTTTATGGGTAGAAATCCCTTGTGTGTCGGGGAAGACTATAGTGATAGGAGTATACTACCGTCCACCTGGTCAAGATGGTGAGACGGACAGTGAAATGCTAAGAGAAATTAGGGAAGCTAATCAAATTGGTAGTGCGGTAATATTGGGAGACTTCAATTACCTAGGAACACTGGTGCAGGTAGAACAATGCAGTTCCATTCAATTAATTAATAAACAGTATTTTATTGTGAACATTCATAATACATTCACTGTGGCAACTCCATTAGTATAACAGAAGGAATTTTACAGTCCCCCGACACGGTCCCGTGTTTCGCGGTGGCTGCATCGGGAGGGACAGGATGGTTTTCGAATCTGAAATATAATATGAGTAATCAAGAAACGGAACAAAGGGCTGCTATGTATACCTTATAAACATTTTTCACATACCTTATACAAGACCATCAGGAGCGCAACCGCCCGCTGATTTCAACCCAAATTTAAAGAACATAAAATGGCGCGAAAAGAGAACTCTCGCGAGAGGCTGAAAATGACAGAGGAACACCTGTGATTAGACTGACACCTAAAGCAGGATGACTAATAGAACTGGTACCACTCTATATCTTTATTCAGACCATGAGGGGAGACTGAATTAAGAGTAAAGATCCATCGCTGCTCCCTCCGACCTAGCATGCAGGCGAAATCTCCTCCCCGCGGGGAGGGAGAGACCACCTCCAATACCTGGAAGGAGAGGTCAGCAATGGAGTGTCCGGCATGTATCCAATGAGCCACTAAGGGCTCATCGATCCTGGATAATCTAATATTAGAACAATGTTCTATGATTCGTGTCTTAATCATACGTGAGGAATCATAGAACATTGTTCTAATATTAGATTATCCAGGATCGATGAGCCCTTAGTGGCTCATTGGATACATGCCGGACACTCCATTGCTGACCTCTCCTTCCAGGTATTGGAGGTGGTCTCTCCCTCCCCGCGGGGAGGAGATTTCGCCTGCATGCTAGGTCGGAGGGAGCAGCGATGGATCTTTACTCTTAATTCAGTCTCCCCTCATGGTCTGAATAAAGATATAGAGTGGTACCAGTTCTATTAGTCATCCTGCTTTAGGTGTCAGTCTAATCACAGGTGTTCCTCTGTCATTTTCAGCCTCTCGCGAGAGTTCTCTTTTTGCGCCATTTTATGTTCTTTAAATTTGGGTTGAAATCAGCGGGCGGTTGCGCTCCTGATGGTCTTGTATAAGGTATGTGAAAAATGTTTATAAGGTATACATAGCAGCCCTTTGTTCCGTTTCTTGATTACTCATATTATATTTCAGATTCGAAAACCATCCTGTCCCTCCCGATGCAGCCACCGCGAAACACGGGACCGTGTCGGGGGACTGTAAAATTCCTTCTGTTATACTAATGGAGTTGCCACAGTGAATGTATTATGAATGTTCACAATAAAATACTGTTTATTAATTAATTGAATGGAACTGCATTGTTCTACCTGCACCAGTGTTCCTATGTACTTGCTCATGTGCAAGGTTTGCTTCTGTATTATATTGGAGACTTCAATTACCCCAATATTTACTGGGTAAATGTATCATCGGGACACGCTAGAGAGATAAAGTTCCTGGATTGAATAAATGATAGCTTTATGGAGCAATTGGTTCAGGAACCGACGAGAGAGGGAGCAATTTTAGATCTAATTCTCAGTGGAGAACAGGGTTTGGTGAGAGAGGTAACAGTGGTGGGGCCGCTTGGCAATAGTGATCATAATATGATCAAATTTGATTTAATGACTGGAAGGGGGACAGTAAGAAAATCCACGGGTCTTGTGCTAAACTTTCAAAAGGGAAACTTTGATAAAATGAGAAAAATAGAAAAAAACTGAAAGGAACAGCTACAAAAGTAAAAAGTGTGCAAGAGGCATGGTCATTGTTAAAAAATACCATCCTAGAAGCACAATCCAGATGTATTCCACACATTAAGAAAGGTGGAAAGAAGGCAAAACGATTACCGGCATGCTTAAAAGGGGAGGTGAAAGAAGCTATTTTAGCCAAAAGACCTTCATTCAAAAATTGGAAGAAGGATCCAACAGAAGAAAATAGGATAATGCATAAACATTGGCAAGTTAAATGTAAGACATTGATAAGACAGGCTAAGAGAGAATTTGAAAAGAATTTGGCCATAGAGGCAAAAACTCACAGTAAAAACGTTTTAAAATATATCCGAAGCAGAAAGCCTGTGAGGGAGTAAGTTGGACCGTTAGATGATCGAGGGGTTAAAGGGACACTTAGAAAAGATAAGGCCATCGCGGAAAGATTAAATGATTTCTTTGCTTCGGTGTTTACTGAAGAGGATGTTGGGGAGGTACCTGTACTGGAGAAGGTTTTCATGGGTAATGATTCAGATGGACTGAACCAAATCACGGTGAACCTAGAAGATGTGGTAGACCTGATTGACAAACTGAAGAGTAGTAAATCACCTGGACCGGATGGTGTACACCCCAGAGTTCTGAAGGAAGTAAAAAATGAAATTTCAGACCTATTAGTAAAAACTTGTAACCTATCAAAATCATCCATTGTACCTGAAGACTGGAGGATAGCTAATGTAACCCCTATATTTAAAAAGGGCTCCAGGGGTGATCTGGGAAACTACAGACCGGTTAGCCTGACTTCAGTGCCAGGAAAAATAGTAGAACGTGTTCTAAACATCAAAATCACAGAACATATAGAAAGACATGGTTTAATGGAACAAATTCAGCATGGCTTTACCCAAGGCAAGTCTTGCCTCACAAATCTGCTTCACTTTTTTGAAGGAGTTAATAAAATAGGATAAAGGGATAAAGGTGAACCGGTAGATGGAGTGTACTTGGATTTTCAGAAGGTATTTGATAAAGTTCCTCATGAGAGGCTTCTAGGAAAAATAAAAAGTCATGGGATAGGTTGCGATGTCCTTTCATGGATTACAAACTGGCTAAAAGACAGGAAACAGAGAGTAGGATTAAATGGACAATTTTCTCAGTGGAAAGGAGTGGGCAGTGGAGTGCCTCAGGGATCTGTATTGGGACCCTTACTTTTCAATATATTTATAAATGATCTGGAAAGAAATACGACAAGTGAGGTAATCAAATTTGCGGATGATACAAAACTGTTCAGAGTAGTTAAATCAAGAGCAGATTGTGATAAATTGCAGGAAGGCCTTGTGAGGCTGGAAAAATGGGCATCAAAGTGGCAGATGAAATTTAATGTGGATAAGAGCAAGGTGATTCATATAGGGAAAAATAACCCTTGCTATAGTTACACAATGTTAGGTTCCATATTAGGTGCTACTACCCAAGAAAGAGATCTAGGCATCATAGTGGATAAAACATTGAAATCGTCGATTCATTGTCTGCGGCAGTCAAAAAAGCAAACAGAATGTTGGGAATTATTAGAAAGGGAATGGTGAATAAAACGGAAAATGTCATAATGCCTCTGTATCGCTCCATCGTGAGACCGCACCTTGAATACTGTGTACAATTCTGGTCACTGCATCTCAAAAAAGATATAATTGCAATGGAGAAGGTACAGAGAAGGGCTACCAAAATGATAAGGGGAATGGAACAGCTCCCCTATGAGGAAAGACTAAAGAGGTTAGGACTTTTCAGCTTGGAGAAGAGACGGCTGAGGGGGGATATGATAGAGGTGTTTAAAATCATGAGAGGTCTAGAACGGGTAGATGTGAATCAGTTATTTACTCTTTCAGATAATAGAAAGACTAGGGGGCACTCCATGAAGTTAGCATGTGGCACATTTAAAACTAATCGGAGAAAGTTCTTTTTCACTCAGCACACAATTAAACTCTGGAATTTGTTGCCAGAAGATGTGGTTAGTGCGGTTAGTATAGCTGTTTTTAAAAAAGGATTGGATAAGTTCTTGGAGGAGAAGTTCATTACCTGCTATTAATTAAGTTGACTTAGATAATAACCACCGCTATTACTAGCAACTGTAACATGGAATAGACTTAGTTTTTGGGGTATTTGCTAGGTTCTTATGGCCTGGATTGGCCACTGTTGGAAACAGGATGCTAGGCTTGATGGACCCTTGGTCTGACCCAGTATGGCATGTTCTTATGTTCTTATACAGAAAACCCACTTGATTATATGAAATTAACTTGGTGTGATGCCCTTGGAGCGGTCTAAGACAGGAGAAGGTCGGAGAACAGACCAGGCTGGAGTCTGTTCTGCTTTTCAACAGTTTAATTACAAAAAGTTCAGCAAGACAAAATCAAAATGGCTGCTTACCTCAGCAGACTGACAATGCAAGAACAGTTTTTCCAAAAGAGCACAGCACTCCATTACAGCTTCCTTCTTCTCCCTGGGGCCTATCTAACTCTCTCAGGGCCTCACCTTTGTATCCCTTACCTCCGGGATATGTCCCACCCGAGGATCCCTTTCGTGTCTCTTAAGGTGGACCGGGCCAGATAGCTGGAGCCGGTCTGTTAAGGCAGTCTGAGGCTCTGTCATATACTCTATCACACTTGGGCATAATAAATTTCAATCTAGTTGTCACAATCTAAGCATAAATTTTTATGTCTACATTTAATAATGAGATTGGTTTATGAAGACTGTTGATGTGCATTCCTTTCAGGTTTAGGGAGAACTATAATAGCCACTTCACTCATAGTACCTTTGTTGCAGATTTCCTCATATGCATTGCAAAGAGTATAAGGTAACTTATCTACCAGAAAGTTAAAAAAGGAAGCATCTAATCTATCTGAACCTGGTGACTTAAGAGAAGGCAGTGACTTAATGACCATGGAAACTTCCATATTGGAGATGGGAGCATTTCACATATCCAAATCCATGTCATCCACAATTGGGAGTCCAATATCTGCCATAACATTTTTTAGCATATCAGTGTCTACCTTGTCTGCTAAGAATAGTGTCTGATAATATTCTATTAAGACTTTAAATATATCCTTGGGGGAAGACCTAGTCATACCTCTAAAGTCTTGAATAAAAGATATGAACCAGAATAGAGTTTTGCTTCTCACTACATTGGCAAGCAATCCGCCAGGCTTATTGCTTGCCAAATAAGCCTGGCAAAATGGATAATTAATGGATTGTAAAGCTCCTGTGGGAAATTATTTTAAGGAGCTATTTAGTTTACATAAAGAACTTTGTACTGTGATAAAAATTAGTGGAGCAAAGAATCATTGATATTACTACCCTTGAATCTGCACAGTCACAACGGGACTTTGCTTTAAAACAATCTGTTCTGGCTGTCCAGGATTCAGCAGTTTGTTGTGCTCAAGTTTTAGTACAGTGTATGCAGCACGGTATTCAAGTGTCTACATCAAAAGTGGCTGCTATTATTAGGAGCAACACCCTGGCTGAAGACCCCGATATCTGGAAGGGCTGTGACAGTGATTATGAGGAAGAAGAGACAAGTGAGTTGTGGCAGTGCTCCACAAGGAGACTATGGCCACTTGTCACTGTTAAATTTTCACAGGATGAGAGATTTCAAGAGGGGAAGGAAGATGGAAAGGAAAGTGAAGTTCCCAGAACAATTGCAGATAACACTACAGGGAAAAAGAGATCCCTGCTTCAGAGTAAGCAGACCATTATGTCACCTTATACTCCTAAACAATTAGTGCAATTGGCAGATAGATTTTGCCAAAACGAAAAGGAGAATTTGGGGGATTGGCTAGTGCATCTGTCAGAACAGGGTGCTGAGTCAATACAGCTCTCAAATGATGAGCTTGCTGTGATGGAACCTGTCTGCCAAAAATGCTTTGTACATGATTGTGCACACCACATACTTGCTGCTTTACCTACTGAGACAGAAAATCCATGTCTCCTTATTGTAATTGGGGCAGTCCTTTGGAAGAAATATAGAGATCCTGGTGATTGGCCAGGACCTTGTAAGGCAGAAAAATGGAATACACTAAATAGGGGTGCCTGTTTACTATGTAAATTGGGGTTACAATTAGCTATCCAAAGGGATTTACCTCTTGATGATTACGAGAAAGTGAATATTTCTGCCAGGGATATGCGCATTTTTGTTCAGACTGCTGGATCATCATGGTCTGGATTGGCCCTCTCTCTTGTTAGGGAGATGAAACAGGAAGAAAACCTTAACACAATTAAACAACTGGAAGACCTATATAGCCTGGGTTTAGATGAAACTAGTGGAGACAGTCATGAAAGAGTAGAGCTCCATGGACAACCTCCTTCACCTCCCTACTCAGCACAAAATCATTCGCATAAGCCGTCCTTGCAGCACCTTAGTGATCAGGTTTGGCGCACCTTAATTTGAATGTGTATCCCAAAAGATGATATTGATTGTTTGATATGTATGCTACTAGAGCAGCAGGAGGCTAGAGGCTCTGGGGGTCCTTCAGCCCCCTAGCTCCCAGACATCACAAACCTCTGGTAGGAAAATGGCCGAGCCTCTTTTACCACATTAAAATACATTTATTAATTTATTTATTTAAAAACTCTTCTATACCGTCGTTAAGTTGGAGAACCATCACAACGGTTTACATAAAGGCACGATAACAATTATGAGTGGTATAGATAACAACTTGAACATGTGCCATCATAGTACGGTAACAATAAAGTGCAATAAGCTATATGTTTAAGTAAGCTAATCAGTTTGGTAATACAATTTATCAACGGTACAAAATTAACTTTACTGTGAGTTTGTTCGGTGCGTCCATCTTAATCAATTGTTTTTCTCCTTCTCTTTGTCTTTATCGAAAGCTTGTTTATAGAGCCAGGTTTTCAGGTTAGATTTAAAGATTTTCAGATTTCTCTGGAGCCTTAGTTCGAGAGGCATGGTGTTCCATAGTACAGGGCCAGCCAGTGACAGTGCTCTTTCCCTTACTTGAGTGAGCCGAGCTGATTTGACAGAGGGGACAGTTAGTAGAGCCTTATTCGCAGATCTTAGGTTTCTGTGAGGGACATGTACGCGCAGTGCTGTGTTAAGCCAGTCGGCTTTTTCCTCGTGTATTAGCTTATGAATTATATATAGAACTTTGTATTGTATTCTTTGTTCGATTGGGAGCCAACATTCGATTGGGAGCCAACATTACCCCTATGAATGATCAAAGACTTCATATGAATGTTACCATCTCATGGAAAGGGGGTAATAGGCAATAGATTAATGCTCTGGTGTTCACAAGGGCAGAGGCCACCATTATAAGGGGTAACCCACATCGAAACAGGGGACAACCAGTAAAGCTGGAAAGATACGGAGGTTCCGTTACAACAGGTGTGCAGGTCCCAGTGCATATAATTGCAGAGGTTGGACAATGACTGACTCTTCCTGTTATCATTAATCCCCAGAAAGATTGTATAAAAGGCATTAACTTTATCAAACAATTTCAATAGGAAGTTAAACAAGGACAAATGTTTATCCGCCCAAAGCACACCTTAGTGTCTGCTGTTCATGTTGGTCGTCTTCCTGAGTGTGTGTCCCTTCCCAAACCTAAAGAGATTGTTCATTCTGACCAATTTAAAACCAAATGCCCACCAGCAGTTTTTCAGGCAGCTATTGATGATTTAAGGGAAGCAGGAGTAGTGACACTAGTGAAATCTCCTTTTAATAGTCTAGTGCGGCCAGTGTTGAAATCAGATAGGTCTTGGCACCTTACTGTAAATTGAATGTTGTCATCCCACCACTTCATGCTGCTGTCCCATCTAGAGCTAACCTAATACATGACATCCAAGAACATAATGGTACCTGGTATGCTGTGGTAGGTATTAGTAATGCATTTTTTATTATTCCTAATGTCCCTTCTAATCAGGAGATGTTTGCCTTCTCATGGCTCAGGCGACAATACACCTTTACCAGACTGCCACAGGGATACATACATAGCCCAACCATTTGTCATGAAAATGTCGCAAGACATTGGAATAGTTAACTCCCAAGTTGCCTGGTTCCATAACGTTACATCAATATGTAGATGATATCTTACTTCAGGGAAGAGACACACAGGAGGTTGCTGAAACATTAGTCCTGGTATGTCAGGAATTGGAAAAAGATGGGTGGTTAATAAATCAAATCACACCAGCACAACAGCAAGCTAAGTAGCAACATATTGGAATTTCTTCTGTTAAACAGTTATAGATATTTAGAAGATATTGCTCTCATTGGATCTGAGTACAGTGTCTTAAATGTAAAGAAGACCAGGCTCCTTTCTTACATTGTCTGTGGGAGTGTGTCCATATTCAAACATTTTGGAATCTTATACTGAAGTATTTGAACTCCTCCTGTCTCGCCACTAACCATGGAATATGACTTTCATTGGTTTAATTGCTTTTGTTCCTAACTAGTTCTTAACTGATTTATATTACGTTGATTGTTCTTAAATTGTTCTTAAATGATTTATATTTTTTTCCCACCTTAATTTCATATTGTCTGTAAAGCCTGTTGCTGATTTATTGTTTTACTGTAAACCGAGGTGATGTTTCTTACATGCCGTGGTATATAAAAAATCACTAAATAAATAAATAAACTCCATGTTAGCTTCTCAGATAGTTTGGTCAAAGGCCTTCTGTGTATTAGGTATTCAGGGTGACACTATTCCTGGGGATAAAGCTCATAACCAATTATTAATTAAGGCGTGTTTGGTATCAAAGAAATGTATTATGATAAATGGGTTGATGTGGGGGAACTTTCTGTGGGAATGTGGGAAAGCGCATGTGATTGACCTGATGTTGCTGGATATAAATCGATTAATCCTATGAAGGAAAACAGTAAACAACACTTTTGGCAATCTGGCATCCATTTTTATTGTTGGTGCCACATGATAATGTAACCCCCTCTGGATAGAAATTCGGGATATGTGTCCCAACTGAATGTATAATATTGCCCACACTAATTGAGGCTGCTTGGAAATGTGTAATGTTACACAGCTCTGCCTGTTATCTCTTTGATCTGAGCTAAGAAAATAAGGGGGAAGGGAAGGTGAGGAGTTGTTTTGGAGGGTGTAGGTTGGGGATATGTATTTGGTGTTGAACTGCAAACAGTACTGTTATGTATGTTTATTGATGTGATATTCTTTTGCAAATGTTTGGGGCACTATGGTATTTATTATGGTACTGATGTAAAACCTAATAAACATATTGGAAAAAAAAATGTTGTTATTGAACTTTTTACCCTTGGCTTTCATGTAACTGATTATCTCACCATGAAACACAGCTTCCGCAGTCTCCTAAAAAAAGGATTGGATCCTCCCTATGCTGACCAATAATATTCTTGTATTTCTGCCATCTTTCCACTAAATATTCAGGAAAGTCCTTATCATTTATTAAACCAGGAGGCATTTTCCACAATGAAGGCCCATCATATGTCTCACCTATGGTATATGTACAAGTTACTGGACAGTGATGTGATATCACCAAGTTTTCATAACCACATTTATCATTGAAGCCAACAGCTTCTCAGATACTAAGATTTAATTTATATGGGTGTATCAAGGGCTCTTGTATAATGTGTACATTCTTTGACAAAGGGATTAAAGACTCTTAAAGCATCAATTACATTGATAGGCTTGCATGGAAAATTAACCTCTTTCTGTTATGACCTGCTGCCCGCGGGACCCCCGTGAGCAGAACTACTCACCCATGTTGCATTCCTTCGCCCGACGTGGCAGGATGCTGCTCTCGGCCCACCCACGCGGCTGGAGCCACGGACTCTCTTGCCCACGTGGCGCCGAGGGCGCATACCCAGGCTCGAGTGGCGGCTGGAGCCGCCCCCGGGGCCTCCTGCAGTGGCTGGAGCCGCTGCCGTCGTCGGAGCCTGCGCCTAGGCTCAGTTCTCCTGCTTCAGCGTCTGACGTCAGTGCAGCCCGCTGTCCGCAGTCCTGCACAGCTCTCCTGCTGCTCCTTAGGCGCCGGCGCCCATCTCTCTACCAGATTTAAAGGGCCAGACCCAGGAAGTGCGCTGGCCTCACCTAGGGAGTGGACTTCCTGCTTCAGCCCTATAAAGGGCTGCTCCGTCAGTCTGTTTGGGGCCTTGCATCGGAGTGTCATCCTTCTGGAGGCTCCCACCTGCCAGAGCTCCATCAGGCCTTCTTGTCTTCTCCATGGAGTTCCTGTTGTCAAGCCATGTCAAGTCTTGTCTTCGTGCCTGAGGTTCCTGTCCAGATGTCCCGTCCAGGTATCCTGATGTTTCTGTCCTGATCTTCGTCCTGATGTCCTGCCATGATCATCTACGTCCTGATGTTTCTGCCTTCCCAGATGTTCTTCCCTGCGTCTTCATATGTGCTCCTAGCCTTCTGACCTGCTGGGCCTTGGAGTGGCCAACAGGTGAGATCCGTCCCTGCGCTTTGGAGCTTCTGTTCCCGCCAGCCATCGGAGCTTCAGATATCATTGGTTCCGACATCGGAGTTCCTCCTCGCCTGGATCTTCCCTGCGCATGTCCCGTTCTCCTTGTGGTCCGTGACCAGCCTTCGGGCTGTGTAGGGCGCGCAGTGGGACAGGGTGGTCTGCGACTCAGTCCCACAGGTGGGCTTGAGTAGGGCGCCCTGAGAGACTGTGCAATTGTCCTTCTGCCCAAGTGTCTTCTGTGATGTCTTCGCACCAGCCCTCGTCTGAGATGCCGTTGCATCCCCACCATTGTCCTGTCTTCGTGTCAAGGTCTCTGACTGCCCTCAACCTCAGGCCAGGCCTGCTGCTCCATGCTGTTCCACACAGCAGGTCCGAAAGTGCTCGGAATGGTCAGAGGACCATTCAACTTCCAACATCCTTGGGTGTTGGCCTTGGGAGCCTTGCAGGCCTGGTGGAGGGTAGCCCGCCAGTCACGCTGGAATACGCCGTCAACCTTCGGGTCGGCCCTGGGTGCGCCTGGGGTCGGGCTGAGGCCCAAGGGCACACTAAACCCGTCCCGCAACAGAATGCAAGGCCTTCGAGGCCATAACAAGTATGCAAGGCCTCGGGTCGCAACACTTTCCTGTCATTCATGCTCAGAGCCATAGCTAGACCATGTGACACCTAGGGGCAAGTGAAAAGGTGCGCCCTCATCCTGAGCACAATACACAACACCACAAGCTGCGAAACTGATAAATGGAGGGGGCTTTGAGTTTTATTTTCACCCAGCAGTTTCCTCCAGCTCCTTTGGGCTTCCAGCTCAGTCAGAACCAGTAGAGATATCCTGGTGCCAGGAGCCTTCATTTATAATTCCTGGGGATCTTTTATTCCCTTCAACTTTCATGAATCCAGTCATTGCAGTGTCAGTCCTGGGCCACACACCAGGGCTCCCTTCAGAACCCTGCAGTCATGGGCCTCTAATCCAACTACTAGGTGCACCCCCTCCCAGTCCCGCCCCCCCCACTCACAATTAAAGATTATTCAGATTTTACATGAAAAAGGACTTTCTGAGCTAAAAATATCACTTACAACAACATCTTTATTATATTTACATGCAATGCTGTGGCACTAACTAGGAAATCCTGCAAAACAAATAAAAGAAAAAAGGCACTTGGAACCAATATGGTATTAGGCCTATGGTAGCACATGTTAAGTGTAGGCTTAGCTCTCAGAAAGCACAAGAAAACAGAATTACAATTACAATATACTAAACCTCCCATACCAAACAACACTGTTGCGAGCGGGCATGAGACCTGATCGCCGGGAATGCATGAGCCCTTGGACCAAGTCACAGCCCCAGGGTGAAGCTCCGAGGTATGCGCCGTGGGTAGGCAAGCACACTAGGCAGGGGCTAGACATGGCTTGGAGACTTGGAACCCTTGGAGACTTGGAACACTCAAGCCTCCGCTGAACCTACATGCACAGGAGTGGGACACAGCAACACAATGCTGGTCTCTGGGGTAGCCCTCCGGTTACTCAAAAATCCTTTCAGACCCTCCGTTTGAGAATAGCCTGTGTGTCAAGACAGACAGAGGTTGAGGTCAGAAGATGACTCAAAACATGTACATGACTTGGAACTTAGACGAAGGCCCTGAAGACTAGGAACTAGACAGATACTGGTTTGGGTTCAGGTTCAGATTCAGACTCAGGTTCAGGATTCAGACTCAGACTCAGACTCAGGACTCAGGACTCAGGTTCAGGTTCAGGATTCAGGCTCAGTTTCAGGTGTGGATAGAGCCCTGCACCGCAGTGTGCTCTACACAGACCGTGGACTGATCGCAGACCACGCCGATTGTGAAGCAGACTCTGGGCTTGGAACATGATGAAGATTTGGCACTGGAAACATGCCGAAGACTCTGGGAGAATCCTGCACCGCTGTGCACCCTATACAACCCAAGGGCTGGTCACAGACCCTGCTGAAGGTGAAGCAGACTCTGGACTAGAGACTTGGACATGGAAGAAAGCTGGACAAGGAAATCCGAAGACTAGAAACAAGATTCAGGAATTTGGGACTCAGGAACTCAGAACCAGGGACAGGACCCCAGCGTTTAAAAACAAGGGACTTCAGGAGATTTGACCAGTGAAGAAGGCAGGCCTTGAGCCATGAGGCGCCCTACACAACCCGCTGTGGGCTGGTCACAGACCACGACAATGGCACGCCTGGAGGAGTGGACAAGAGAAAAAACCAGGAAGATGAAGCTTAGAGGAACATCAGGAACTTGACATCAGGAACGGAAGATACAGGGACTGTCGAGAGACCAGGAACATGAAACGAAGAACATGAAGGCCTTGAAGAAGCGAAGACTGGAACATCAAAGACTCCTGGAGGGAGAGCTGGAACGAGACTCCAGGAGCAGGACACCTCCTTGCAAAGGTAATGAGGGACAAACTGAAGAACCCTTTTATAGGGCAAGCAGACTAACGTCACCAGGAAGGGCTGCAGAGATTTTCCTGCCAAAGGCCCTTTAAATGTCCAAGAGAGGCGCGCATGCACACCTAGGGACATCGGGTGCAGGAAGACATCAGTGGCATCCAGGCCGCGGAACACAGGCAGCATCGGCGTTCGGCTGCATGAAGCAAGCTGGCAGAGGACTCAGTGCTACGAGGGAGTAGCAGCAAGGCTCAGTGGCATCGGCAGCCTCCTCAAGCTATGCTTGGAAGTGGAAGTGTCAGCGACGGCGGTGCGCTGGAGGTAAGCAAGCCGCTCGTGGGCCTATCCCATGGTCAGCATAGCAACAAACACTAACTGCCAGCATTCAATACTATCTATGAAAAGGCAACATTGGAAATATTTTATTTTATTTATTTGTGTGCTTTTATATCCGAAGTTTGGAGCAGTCCTTCACTCTGATTTACAGTTATAACAACGTAATACAGTAAACTATAACAGGCATATTGAGCATTGGAAACAACGTAATACAGTAAACTATAACAGGCATCTTGAGCGTTGGAGACAGTGTGATGTGCTAAACTATAACAGGTGGTTTTGAACATTGGTAACATATAAATATAAATATAATAGAACTATAACGTTTTGTATTGATAACATTTTCTACTGTACGTATTGATAACATTGATGACATTGATAACATTGATAACATTTTCTACTTTACATCTTGAGTGACAGGGAGGGTGGGTGAGAGGGAGGGGAGGGTGGAGGGGGAGGTATGGGGTTGTATAATGTTGCGATGAGTGTTTTATGGTAATGGCAGCTTAACCAATGCCATCTTTGTAGGCTTGTTGAAATAGCCATGTTTTGAGTTGTTTTTTGAAGAGTTTTGTGTCATTTTGATGCCTTAGGTTTTCTGGTAGCGAGTTCCATAGATATGGTCTGGCTATTGAGGTCCCTCTTTCTCTGACTGTTGTGAGGTTTGCGGTGGAGATTGGTGGAATTGCTAGTAGGGCTTTGTTAGCTGATCTTGTGTTTCATTGAGGATGATGCTTTTGGAATAATGTATTTAGGCAGTTGGATTCGTTGTTGTGTATGGTTTTGTGAATGATGGCGAGCATTTTGTATTCTATTCATTTTCGATGGGTAACCAGTGCAGATCTTTTAGTATAGGGGTGATGTGTTCTGTTCTTTTGGGCCGGTGAGAATTCTAGCTGTGGTGTTCTGTAATATATGGAGAGGTCGTGTGGTTGTTTTGGGAAGTCCTAAGAGTAGTGAGTTGCAGTAGTCAAAGCATGAGAAAATTAGGGATTGAAGTATTGTTATGAATTCAGGTTGGTTTAGAAAGTGGTTTTAGACATTTGAGTATTGCGAGTTTGTAGAAGCCCTCTTTGGCTTTCAAGGCTATGTGTTTTTTGAAGCTCAGTTCAGGGATCGAGCCATATACCTAGGTCCTTCACGTTTTCTCTTAGTTTGATTATTGTGTTGTCAGTTAGACTTGTGTTATTGGGAAGGTTGTTGAACTTTTTCTTTCGAGTAGTATGTATTCAGGTATAGTTACACCAGGCCCTAAACACCAAAACAGCTCTTATTAAGAAAACAGAAAAAACCAGGCTGTTATAGATCCCCACACAGAAACTACAAGCTAGCAGAGCACCTCACCTTGTTCACACATGCCGAAAAACAGATAGACCCTCACCAATGCCTAACAGAGAGACTATAAAGTGTAAATAGAAATGTGCAGACAAAAACTGAACTGGAAACCACGACAAGCCAGACCGAATGTAGTGCAACTGGAAAAACAGAAGTACCACCATTCATCATAAAACATCAAACAATAACATCAGGAAACATAAATCATAAATAGTAAAACCATACTAATAAAACTTTTAAATATTTCAAAACAGCAGATGGATAGAACATCCAATAATTAAAAAATCATATCTTTATCCATTTCTTCAAGTCAATAAAATATTTCAAAACAATTGATACATCAAAAATCACCCAATAATTAAAATAATAAGGATACAAAAATATCCTCTGTTGTCCATACCTGGGAAATTTTCATTTCCAGAAGACTTGAGATTGTCATGGATTAGCATAGAGAGAGGAGGGGTTTGTTGCATACAAACTTTCTCCATACTTTCTTTCATACATGCTCAATCATATACACACATACACGCTTGTTTACTCTCTCATGTTCAGCTGTATACACCCACACACATATGCTTGTTCGCTTCTCTCTTTCATGCTCAACCATACACACACACACATATATACTCCTTCAATCTCTGTCGCATGATAAATCATATACACATACAGACTCATATTCTGTCACAGGCTCAGTCATTCACATACACTCATATGCTCTCTCTCATGCAAACTCAATCATATACACATACACACTTGCTCATTCTCTCATGCTCAGCTATACACAAATATACATATGCTCATTCATTCTCTTTCATATGCTCAGTCACACGCACATGCTCATACCTCTCTCACATGATCAGTCATACACACACACATAGGCTCTCTCTGACAAGTTCATACCTCTCTCACATGCTCAGTCATATATGCTCATATCTCTCTCATATGCTCAAACACACACACACACTCATATCTCTCTCTCACATGATCAATCAGACACACATATGCTCATACCTCTTTCTCACATCCTAAGTCATAGACTCTCTCTCTTTCTCATCTAGCCTCCAGGTATGCTGAAGCATGGGGAGAGAGGCCAGTGCTTCTTGGCATCGCGGGGGCCATACTGCTGCTGCTCATTGCTGCTCCTTGAGGCCCTGCCAGCGCGCTACTTTTCACTGCCGTGCAGGGAAAGCAAGGAAAAGACCAATGCTTTTTTGCAGCTCCAGGGCCGTGCTGCTCTGCACTACCGGAGCAGGGAGGCAGGGGGAAAGAAGGATGCCGATCTTTTTTGTTGCCCTATGGGCAGTGTTACTCTTCATTGCCGGGCCGCGCTGTTATTCATTGGCCCAGCGGGAGGAGGGAAGAAGAGATCAATTGTTTTCGAGACTCCACAGGCCCTGCTGCTATTTACTGCCAGGGCGGGGGGAGGGAAGAGGAAGCTGGAGACTGATAGGTTTTGCGCAACGGCGTCCCTGGTGGATAGCATCTTTGGCCAAGGCCACATCGGCTATAGACTAACTAAGGCTCTGTTCATGCTAGAGACTTTCCCACTAGGCTGTCAATCAAATACTGGATCTACAAAGCAATTCAAATCCCCACCCAATAGAAAAGGATAATTCCCCATCTCCAAAATTTTTGAAAGCAAAGTAGAAAAAAAATGTAGTCATACCTTTTAGGATCATATGCAAGAGACCAGAATTGTTAGCTTTTCCCTCAACTACCCAATACAATTAGCATCTTCATTGTCTTAAAAGAGAGATTTTTGTGTATCAGAGTAGCTACTCCACAATTTTTAGATGTTCCTGTGGCAGAAAAGACTTATACAACCCATTTCCTCTTTAGTTTAGTGTGCTCAGTCTCTGACAAGTGTGTCTTGGAGACATACAATGTTACACAATGGATATGACTAAGCACTTTTTCTCATTTCACTGGTGTCCCCAACCCAGACACAATTCATGTTATTAGCTTAGCTCTCATACATTATGCAGCAAACATAAACAAAGGCTGAACAGACACTGGAATTTGGAAGAACTGCTCTGTCCCTCTCCGAGCAGCAGTCTTCCTACTTCATATCCTAAATTGTTGTGAATTCTAATGAAATAGTAAACTGGAACTTATATCATTCATGCTCATAGCAACAAAAATTATCTCCTCCTGACTCCTAATGATCCCTCTCCCCTCTCCTCCCTCCAACTTCCCCAGGTCCCTCTATCCTAAAGCAATGGGCTCTAAAAAAAGAGCTAGTGTCATAGAAGAAAAAACTCAGATATGTTTGGGTGCCACCCCCGATCTCCACAAAAATGTAGATGCATGACGCAATGTGCTTGCAAAAAGCTATAGTACAACAAAGTTCCCACTGAGGAGCACAGATTTGCTAACATCGAGTCCTGATCTTTAATGTAAAAATACAAAAAAAAAAGAGAAAATAAAAACAGTCAAAGAACCAAATTCCCGGCAAATTAAACAGGAGCAAATAAAGTCCACAGTGTAACACTTTGGGACAGCTGCAGGCTGGTCCCGAGATTGGCCACACTTACCGTGGCCCTGGATGACAACAATGCAGGCAGCATATGCTCATGCAAGATATGCCACTGCTTAAAGGCCCCGCAGTGGGACCCTCCACTGCTGGCGCTCAGTGATGATGTCACATGGCTGGGTATTTAAACCCCAGCTGCGCTACTGTTGTGACCGTTGCTGCTCGATGTCCTCACTCCACCCTCTTTACCTCTGTGGCAACTCCCTCCGGGTCTGAAGGACGGCTGGCTGCCGCTGCGCCTCCATGCCATCTCCCTCCGGCGTCCCCAGACCGGCTTGATGTTGCAGATCCGCCATGTTGCCTGAAGACCTAGGACGCGCGCGCTCTGATTGAAGTACCAGCAAGAGCGCGAACCTCAGGAGCATCCCCCTGAGATGACGTCATCCGCTTCCAATATTTAAAGGTCTCTATTTCACTATCTAACTGAGTTAGCATGGGGATTGCTTACGGCTATGCTTCCCAAGCTACTCTGCCTCCTTGGTCTTACCAGAGGTACCCGCTCCTCGGGGGCCTCGCTCTTTTTCTTTACTTTCAGATTACAGATAGGAACCGGTACTCGCTCCTCGAGGGTCCATGTTCCTGGACACTCTGAAGATTCTCTACTGCCTGGACGCTATCGCTGCTACAAACATTTGTGAGTTACCAATGCTCTCTCAGAGCTTTCCCTGGAACCACTCGCTCCTCGAGGGCCTAAACCTTTCCAGCTCCTGAGCTTCCTTGAGACCTTATGTGAGTTTTTGTCATCTAGTTCTGTTCATGAACTCTGCCTACCCTGCCTACTCACTTTCTAGTTTCTCAACAGCTCAGCCATCCTGGATCGCTGTTCCAGTACATGAGGGACTACAGCCCTGCCGGGCATATCAGCTCACTACTGCCACCTCTGGTGGTTTCAAAAACCTGTTTAATAAAAGAACTGTGTGTCTGTCTCCATACTCAAGCCTAGCCGGTGATCCCTCTCGGGATATCCTCCCGGGGGCGTGGTCATCTGCCACCGGCCCAGGGATCCACCCACAACTATATCAGATTCATTACAGATTGCTACTATTACAGATTGCTACTCCTTAGCAAGACGATATCTGAGACACTACAAGATTGCTGACTCTTTCTTCTTCAGGAGCCAATAATAACAGATTGCTACTCCTAGCTTGTCAGCTAAGCTCATTCATAACAGATTGCTAACTCCGCAGTCTAACTAACAGCAGATTTATTACAGCTACAGCAGATGCCTCAGCAAAAAGGTTCTCCTGCTCTTGCAATATGTGTTCCAATTTACTGTCTCTGTGCTTTGCCTTGCCTGTTATTTCCTTGTCTTACCTCTTTGTACCTTATTTGTTCCTGCTGGTCTCCAGTGCCCTGTCTTTGTCTTGTCCATCCATCTCTGCCTGTCTTTTAGTTTTGACCCTAGTCTTGGATTCTGACTATTCTTCTGGATTGCCGTCTGCCTTGACCTTGGCCTGGACCTCGACACTGCTTGCTTGCTGCCCACCCTGACCTTGGCCTGCTACTTAACTTCGCCTAACTGCTCCTTACAGGACCATCGTCTAAGCCCTGCCGGCTCTGGAACTCAAAGGCTCAACCTGCAGGGAACGGGGCTAGTATAGATGAAGCCCTAGACCTAGTCCTTGTGAGAGCATGTCCACCTGAGGTCGATGTAGGCCTAATGGGTCTGCCTGCTAGACTGCATCAACCACACCACAGCCAAGGGCTCACATCCATGACAGACTGCCGAGGCCATGAGCTCGATGGACTCGTCCCCAGCTCAGGCCACATTGGGTCTGGTTCTCCAAGTTCAGCAGCAGCAAGATCAGCTCAAGCGTATAACTGGCATACTCCAAAGTCTCGCAACCTGAATGGATTCCATGCATGTCCGTGTACCCACACCCGCATGGTGCCTGTCCAGCTTCCAGGACCCATGCCACATTTGCCACCGCTGCCCAGGTATGACGGGGATCCCAAGGCCCACACAGGCTTTATTTGATTTTATTTTTTTTGCATAAAAAACATTTTTATTGGTGAATAACAACAAAATTAAAATACAGTACAGCTTAAGATTTACAATTCGTTATTCACCAGGTGTTTGTCATTCCACCCTCCCTTCTCACAGTCATTTTACTCCATATCAATGATGTATTTCAGAGACGTTAAGTCAGATCCGAGTCCTCTTTAAACTGCTTGTTCCTCAGGTCGCCAGTAAAGGTAAGCATCCCAGGTCGAGTGAAATCTGCTCAAGGACTGATGTATTTCTGTGGTCAATTTATTCATTGTACATACTCTGTCGAGTCTCCTCTGAATCTGATGGAGAGATAGGCACAAAGGTGATTTCCACATGTATGCTATTTCTAGCCACGTTGCGATGCAGACTTGTGTGACAAATGGATGGGATTGCCCCAATAATTCTGTGTCACACACAGGCTTTATTAACCAGCACATGATGCACTTTGAGCTACAGGCCACCAGCTTTCTTTCAGACTGAACTTAGGTGACCTTTGTTCTCTCTCTCTTGGCTGATTCTGCCTAAGCCTGGGCTTCTCCACAATGGAAGAAGAAATATTTCTTCATGGGAAATCTGGACAACTTCCTTAAGCAATTCCAGTGAATCTTCGATGAGCCTTCCAGAGGTCCTGCCTGCCGGCCTCCCTGCTCCTCGGGGTTGACCCTTGAACTGCCTTACTGCTTTGGAGACTCGACTCGGCTCTTCCTCGCTCCTCAGGGCAGTGCCTACAACAGTGATTGTACCTGCGCTTCCCCGCTCCTCAGGGCAGTGCCTACGTTCTACACCAGTGACTGTACCTGCGCATCCTCGCTCCTCAGGGCAGTGCCTACGTTCTACACCAGTGACTGTACCTGCGCTTCCCCGCTCCTCGGGGCAGTGCATACGTTCTACACCAGCGACTGTACTCTGCACCTTCCCGCTCCTTGGGATAGTGCCTCCATTTCTCTATCAGAGATTCCTTCGTGCACAGCCCCGCTCCTCAAGGTTGCTTACGTCACTACTTTGGAGATTCGACTCTGGCTTCCCCACTCCGCGAAACAGCCTACGTCATCACACTAGAGCCTCTCTCGCTACGCAGCTGCGCCCCTTGGGACAGTCTCTGCTGCATTCCTCCAAATGTTCCTGTCTCGTGCTCCCCGCTCTTTGGGGCCTGCCTAGCGCTTCCCTGTTGGAGGTTCCTGCTCTGGTACCTGGATCTCCAGTTCTGCCTGAATACTGTGGGTTCCCCTCCGAACTGTGTCTCTTACCCGGCTCCTCGGGATCCCTCACAGTATCTGTCTACAAGCTCCTGCAATCATGTGGCTGTGACGCAAGTCGCTCTATTCCTCTACCACTACTACTATCTCCTGCTGCAGCTGACCTCGTCTCCCGACGGTGAGGACCTGTGGGGCTCCTCCCCACAGGTGGTATCAACCCTCACCTCGGGCCAAGGGTCCACAAAACCCACGAATCCTAACAATCCAGTTACAATCTCATCGGTCTATGGAGAATCTCTTCTCAGCCAGCTGTCCTCTGTTACGCTGCCATTCACACTTCAGATTGGGCTCCTGCAGAGCATGTCCATCTGCTATTGGCATGGGCCTAGTGGGTCCACTTGCAACCACAGCCAAAGGGCTCACATCCGTGACATGCAGCTTCACTTCTCTGAATATAGGTGTCAGGGTCTGATTCAGGCAAAAACTCAAAAGGATTGCTTCACCAACAGTTTTAATAAGGAAATAGTTTTAAGCATAACATAGGTTCTTGACTTACAGCATGCAGGAGGGAATAAACAAAACAGTCAAGCAGGCTTCCCTTACTGGGCAAGTGAAGTGTGATATCCCAGTAGCTCAATAAGTTCCAACACAGCTTTTATCAGATCCAGTCCTACAAGTTAGGAAGATCATTGTGCCAGCAGGTGTGTTAGAAGGGTGGGTCTACTTCCTGGCCAATTAGTCTCTCCCCCCCAGCTGGGAGGAGGGACTCACCACACCTAAACAATAACAGTACTACTGCTTCCCATCTTTCCACCATCAGCATAGTTCACCCAGGAGAGCTCCAGCCTCCCAAATCCAGGGTCAGTGATTGACCACTGGTGCCTTTCAGAATTCCCCTCCCCCCCCCTCCCCCCCCAGGACCCTTATATGCTACCCCAGGGGTTGAAGATCACTTTTTCTCTTTTATTTTTTTATATATATAATATCTAGTTTCACATTTACATACATATTAGGGCTTTTACTACATGAAAGGGCCAAAATAATTACAAACTTATGTTTCTAAACTCAAAATAAAAGGCAAGAGAAAATAAAAATTAAAACCAGTGAAAAGACAGAATCAGTAATTCATGCCATATTCGGGTATGATGGGAGACCTGCCACCCGTATGGTGCAGTTAATGTGAGATAGGCCCAAATTCCATAAGCCAGTCCTCGAGCCTGTGTCCGTGTACCTCAGATCTTCATTGCTGAGGTACAGGTCTGTTGAGTCTCGTAAGAACTCCATACTTGGGGCCCTTTTTTCCGATGCCTTCTCTCTTTTGGTAGTGACAAGATTAATTCTCTGCCTTTGACTCTTTTCTTCTTTAGTGATGAAAGCCCCATCAGTGAATACAGGGCCCTGAGGGTTTTCCACCAATGTCCTGGCTTCTGCTACATCCTCCTCAGATCCTGTAAAGAGCCCTTCTTAGAAGACTTGGGTTACTATCCAGAGATCTTTCTGCTCGTAGCAGACGGTTTCATTCAATTGGGCTATAGCGGCTAGGACCACTGTGTCTAATTTGTCCAGTTTGTCCAGTTTCAAAACCCATTTTCATCATGCAGGCTCTCCAGGTCTGTTCTACTAATTCGGAGCTTCAGAACTGGCCCTTTTGCCTGAGTCTCACTACTTGAGACTGCACTGCACAAGCAATCCACTTGACCTTGTTCCCTGTTCCGTTGTTTTTGAATGTGCCCAATAGGTCGAGGTCCCTCTCCTCGGGTTGATATGTTACTCTGTGGGGTAACTTCATGTTGGGGACACCGAGCCATAAAATGTCCCACATTCCCACACCACAGGCAGCAAGTGTGGGGTCATGGTTAAGGTCATTGAGTCTCAGAGCCGGAAGCTGGCTCCTGGGCCGGGGCAGTGCAGAACTGCATAGGCTCCTGAATGTTTTGCTCAGCACAAACCAGGGAAGAATTCAATAAAGGGGGATATGATCATCCCAATGCACTTTTCTGTTCCCCTTGACATTCACCCAGATGTGTGTCTATCTGGATACTGGTGTTAATCAGACCTTCTAGGGAGGAAGGAGGTTCAGTTCTGGCCAATTCTTCCTTAATTTCTTCTTTTAGACTCAAGTGGAATTGATCCCACAAGAATACCTCACTCCATTCCACATCTTGGAGAAATATGTTCCAAGTAATGCCTGGTTTTCGCTCCGTCAGGATGGTGGCCCATTTCAAAGTGACCAGAGTAAGTAGAGTTATTTTACCCAACACACTTTCTTTACTTCCTGATTGAAGTATACTGAGTAGAGCTTAAAGTGTAATGCACACTGGTGCAGAAACCTTTGGTAGTATCCCCTATTTCCATCAAATCGTTCAGGAGGTAAAGGACTAGAGACTGGATATTAGATAATTCTTTTTTACTAGTTATGGGCATTTTTGTTCATAGTGGGTGTGGGCAGCTTCTAACGACTGACACTTTTGTTCATAAAGTGTGTGCACAGCCTCTAACTGCTGGTACTTCTGTTGCCATAATTTGATTGTTTCCTCGTACTGCTGTCGTGATGCCTGCACCTGGTGTAGCAGGCACTGAATCTGTTGTTGTTGTTGATGACTTTCTAAGGCAGCCATTGTTGGGGGCCGTACAGAAACTGATTTCCTTTAGCTTTCAAACAGCAAGGTCTTTTCTCTTGTAACCCAGAAGCTGGAATTCCCTGGATCAGCAGACAAGGTAAGCTTAAGCATGGTCCACATCTTGGTTGTTTTGCAGATGGACAAAAATACTTATTTTATTTATTATTTTATATACCGACATTCGATCTGAGATATCACATCGGTTTACATTCAGGTACTTACTGATTGCAGCTAACATAAAATAAATTAAAAAAACAAACAACCACCTAGCTCTTGCTAAAATGATTTCCCTTTCTACTGCAGGCAGAACTGAGTCCGTTGGCCTGTGTAAAAAGCAGGCGAAAAAAAGCTACAGCCACAGTCAATCAGGCTAAGGATGGGGCACTCTTGATCTCTAAGGTGGGCTGGCACAATCTGTCAAAGTCTGATTCAGGCAAAAACTCAGAAAAGGATTTCTTTACCAACAGTTTTAATGAAAAGATAAAGTTTTAAAGATAACATAGGTTCCTGACTTACAGTATGCAGGGGGGAATAAACAAAACAGCCAAGAAGGCGTCTCTTATCTAGCGAGTGAAGTGTGAGATCCTAGCAGCTCGAACGGTTCTAACACAGGTTTTGTAGGAAGAATGTTGTGCTAGCAGAACACTCTCTGCTGGCTAACATTTAAAACAAGTGTGTTAAAAGGCGGCCAATGAGCCCCCCCCTCCACCGAGCTGGGCATGACCCAGCCCACCACACCTGAACAATAACAGTACTACTGCTTCCCATCTTTCTGCCATCAGCATAGCTCACCCAGAAGAGCTCCAGCCTCCCAAATCCAGGGTTGGTGATTCAAGACACCCACCGTGGTGCCTCACAATAGGCCTCTTTTCCAAACATGCAAATACATCATAACTCTCATCTGACTCCAATGCAGATGCTGTTAAAGTCTGCAAAAACAGATACAGCTTCTGCTGGAATTATCAATTAATCCAAACTCTCGGTTTAGCCAAATCTTGCAAAGTGATTCGGATGCTTCTCTGCACCAGCTCAGAGCATGATTTAGGAGAACACTACATGCTTCACCACCAAATTACTCAAAAAAATCCTGAAAAAATCATAATTCAATTACCTTGCTAAGTGATCTTATATTTTTGATAAGCTTGAATAATCTGTACTTTCTGACTGTAATTAAAAAATGTTGCCATAACTACTTGTGTCCATTTTGCACCACTACTGTGTCTCCCAGTCTATGGACCCTTTCAACTGTCAAGTTGCCCAGCAGGTCTGTGGCTTCCACCTCCCAGGGCAACCATGTTTCCAGCAAAGCCACTAGATCTTTATCTGCAACTTTTTCTGTGGGGCCCACCAAGCATAAATTACTGCGGCGGGATCGATTTTCAAGATCCTCAATTTTGTCCACATACACCACAAGCATTTTCCGGGCCTCCTGCAGCTGAGACTGGAATGTTGCTGTGTCATCTTCCAAGGCTGCAATTCTAGTTTCTGCTTCCTGCATGCGTTTTCAATGTCTTGAATCAAGGCTTTAACATCATTGATGTTATCATTGATCTACCTGAATTTTTCATCTAAGGCAGAGGTGCTCAAACTGGTACTACGGGCCCGGCCCAGCCAGTCGAGTTTTCAGGATATCCTTAATGAATATGCATGAGAAATATTTGCATACACAAGAGGTAGTGCATGCAAATACATTTCTGGTAATTTCTGGTAACAATATGTCAGATGTAGTGTGGCTTACTTCTTCAACAGTGTCTGCCATTTTACCATCTTGTGTCTTTATTTTTTTCCCCAACCAGGTCAATATACCCTGCGGCTGTTGCACTACGAATTTGTTCATAGAATATAGAGTGAAGCTGCAGTAGTAAGCAACTTAGTGGTGTGGGATTTTACTGAAATTTAAAAAAATAAAAATAAACAGGGGTGACACTGTTATGGGTTCAGACCATGCACACTGGTAGCCTGCCCAGGGGCTCTAACCTGGGGGGGCTAACCTCATATAAACACACACAAATACTGGGATTGTACCTGGGGGCTTGAACCCAGGGGCTTATCCCCTACAAAAATGGCCACACACAATTACTGGGATTATACCTGGGGGCTTGAACCCAGGGGCTTATCCCATTCACAAATGGCCATACCCAATTACTTGGATTATACCTAGGGGGCTTGAACCCAGGAGCTTATCCCCAACACAAAGAACCTCACACAAACTTTGATTCAGTACATCACGGTTCCAGGTAAGAAAGTAAGTTTATTTGAGCAATAGGAGGACAGAACAAATAAAATCAGATCATAAAGAAGAAGTAATGGTAGATAATAGCAATTGCTACATAGATATAAAAAGCTTACATTTCCAAAGGATCAGCTGTACCATCATGTCTAGGGCTCTCTCTCCCCCTTTTTCTCCCTGTCTTTCCTTATACACTACAAACACTTGTGAAAGCAACGGTGTTCCCTCCCTCTGAGTTCTTATCAGTTTTCAGACACAGCTGTGTGGCCTTGATTCTCTCTCTCAGGCTTTAAGTTAATTGTTAGCTTTCTCATCATAGACTTAATGGAATAACCAAATGAACAAACTCTTACCTGTTTGTAAACATTTCACAGTGCAAGACAATAAACAGGAGTTCACTGAGATGTTGGCCTGTGGCCTTCAAGCTACTTTGTGTCTGGGTGAAAACTCTGAATCCATATGGCCTAACCTCTATATGCATCCTCAGCAAAAGTAACAAAATATAACTCCAACAAGCACCTGGAGCACTATTCACTTACATCTTCCCATGCTCACCGCATCACATGATATATGTTTCAAAAGAAATGTATTCAATGGGGGGTGAAGGGCTGATGTGCACAGAGCAGGAGAGAGACCTTGGGGTGATAGTGTCTAACGATATGAAGTCGGCGAAACAAACGTGACAAGGCGATAGCTAAAGCCAGAAGAATGCTGGGCTGCATAGAGAAAGGAATATCGAGTAAGAAAAGGGAAGTGATTGGGGGAGCGATTGGAGAAGGAGTGGGCCGCTGGCCAAGTCTCCCCGAACTTACCGCCAAGTAAGGACTTTATCCTTGTTTCATCTGCAGCTACCTGAGGGTCGCTTGCTAAGGAAAAGCCCTGAAACTGAATAACAGCTGCGGGAGAAACAGACGCCACTCCTGACGTCGGAGGGGGCGTGGCCTCTAGCTTTAAATCCATCTGTGGCGTGCTATTACTCTGGGGAGTGATTGGAGAAGGAGTGGGCCGCTGGCCAAGTCTCCCCGAACTTACTGCCAAGTAAGGACTTTATCCTTTTTCATCTGCGGCTACCTGAGGGTCACTTGCTAAGGAAAAGCCCTGAAACTGAATAACAGCTGCAGGAGAAACAGACGCCGCTCCTGGCGTCGGAGGGGGCGTGGCCTCTAGCTTTAAATCCATCTGTGGCGTGCTGTTACTCTGGGGAGCGATTGGAGAAGGAGTGGGCCGCTGGCCAAGTCTCCCCGAACTTACTGCCAAATAAGGACTTTATCCTTGTTTCATCTGTGGCTACCTGAGCGTCGCTTGCTAAGGAAAAGCCCTGAAACTGAATAACAGCTGCGGGAGAAACAGACGCCGCTCCTGGCGTCGGAGGGGGCGTGGCCTCTAGTTTTAAATCCATCTGTGGCGTGCTGTTACTCTGGGGAGCGATTGGAGAAGGAGTGGGCCGCTGGCCAAGTCTCCCCGAACTTACCGCCAAGTATGGACTTTATCCTTGTTTCATCTGCGGCTACATGAGGGTCGCTTGCTAAGGAAAAGCCCTGAACCTGAATAACAGCTGCGGGAGAAACAGACGCCGCTCCTGACGTCGGAGGGGGCGTGGCCTCTAGCTTTAAATCCATCTGTGGCGTGGCACTGTGACGCCGCTGGCATGATGCCTAAGCTGCGCGTGCTGAAGGGGCGCGCGGCTTCGTCCGGATGAGTTCGGGAGTTTGGCCATAATATTATCTTGCCGAACAATTTTTCCTGATGGGGAAGAAGAGGAAGGCAAGAAATATGACTTCGTCACCAGTACAGCATGTTAGCACCGGCCCAATGGACCAGCATGTCATGAGACATAGGACTGATCCAGGGGAGGAAGGGATAGGAAGCTCTTCTTTAGCTTCCATAAGCCCAGGAGAAGGACCAATTTTACCACCTCAGCCAACTAAGAGTTCACCCTCACAGATGGCGACAGAACTGGTAGGATTTAACTCTTTGGAGGCAAGCTAGGTGACACAAGCTGGAAACCAAGGGGTTGAGAAACCTGTGATTACTGTTTTGCCCATCGAATCTATTCCAGTTTTTTCAGGTAGCAATGTTGGGGATATTTCCCCAGACAATGTTACATTATCTGATGTGTGGAATATTATTTCCAAATTAGACAATAATATTACTATTATGAACAAATCATTGTCTGCTGTGATAAATGCTAATGTTGAAAAAATAAATGAGCAAGGGTCTAGAATGTTGAACTGTGAAAAGGAATTGTCCGAATTGAAAAGTAAAATGCAATTAGTTCAATCTTCAGAAAATACATTTATGCGGGACAGTTTAAACATTCATAGAGAATTAGAGCGAATGGAAAATACAATGAGAGTAAAAAATTTAAGAATAGTAAATTTTCCAATAACTCGTTTGTTCTCTCCTTTAGAATTGTTTAGGAAGTTTCTTAGAGAGATACTAATGTATAAAGATGAAGAATTTCCAAATTTGTCTAAAATATATTATCTTACTAAGAAGAAAGAGAAGAATGTTCAAAATCAGGATCAGGAGAATCCTCCAAGTTTAGGTATTTCTACCTTTCTGGAGGATTATCTGGATATTATTGAGAATAGGGCTACTCTCTTCATTTCTTTTTTATCTGAGCAAGACAAGGATAGAATGTTCGGAAAATTTTTCACCAATAAGGATGTCTCCTTTTGCGGACATAAAATCCAGATTTTCCCGGACGTAGCTAGAGCCACCCAAGCAAGGAGGAGAGCCTTCTTGGCATTAAAACATCGTGTTGTGGCTTTGGGTGATACATTCTTTTTGAAATGTCCTTGTTTATGTTATGTGAACTACAGAGGGAAAACATTTGGGTTTACAGATCCGGTTCATTTGGAGACCTTTTTATTGGATAAATCGGAGTCTAATGTGGGAATATTAGAGGTAAATGGTCCTTAATAGAAGTAAATAATCTCCTTCTCTTATTATAGACAAGCTGAAGTCTAAAGATAGCCCCATAGGGAATAGAGGGCTACTTAGATTTTAGATTTCCTTTATTTTGATTTGGAAGATGTTCTCCCCCTATTATGCTTTGTATCACATCATATGATATATTTATAGTTTGATTTGTGTGTTTGCCTTAATATTGGATGGTTGTGATACATAATATGTAAATGTGTTTCATGATGGCATCATTGAAAAAAACAATAAAGAATAAATTGAAAAAAAAGAAAAGGGAAGTGATTATCCCCTTGTACAGGTCCTTGGTGAGGCCTCACCTGGAGTACTGTGCTCAGTTCTGGAGACCGTATCTCCGAAGGGACAGAGACAGGATGGAGGCGGTCCAGAGAAGGGTGACCAAAAAGGTCTATGGTCTTCATTGAATGCCTTATGAGGAGAAATTGAAGAATCTAAATATGTATACCCTGGAGGAAAGGAGGAGCAGGGGTGATATGATACAGACCTTCAGATACTTGAAAGGTATTAATGATCCAAAGTCAACGACAAACCTTTTCCATTACAAAAAAATCAGCAGAACCAGAGGTCACAATTTAAAACTCCAGGGAGGAAGACTCAGAACCAATGTCAGGAAGTATTTCTTCATGGAGAGGGTGGTGGATGCCTGGAATGCCCTTCCAGAGGAAGGTGTGAAGACTAAAACTGTGAAGGCTTTCAAAGGGGCGTGGGATAAACACTGTGGATCCATAAAGTCTCGAGGATGTGAATGAAGAGAAGAGGCATGGGGGTGGCTTGTGGGAATTACTGCTACTTCCTGGTGATTAATACCCTTATTCAATAAACATACACACGGTTAATGCGACTCCAACATTGCTCTATGCTTCAACGGCAAGAGGAAATGTGGGACAAAGGATTTGCATTCACAAATAAGCGTGGGAGTAGCTTGCTTGTTGTGGCGGTTACTACCCCTAACCAATTAAACCTGATACTTCACTTTGAATACATATACAGCGCAGCTCACTGCTTCAATGGCAGGGGGGAATGAAGATAAGAGGATTTACAGTCAGACAACTACCAACTAGGATTGAATTGCATAGTCTAGGAAAACAAATAAGCGTGGGAGTAGCTTGCTTGTTGCGGCGGTTACTACCTCGAACCAATACTTCACTTTGAATACATATACAGTGCAGCTCAATGGCAAGGGGGATGAAGAAAAGAGGATTATATATATATATATATATATATATATATATATATATTTATATTAAGACAACCAACTAGGACTAAATTGCACAGGCTGGGTATACAAATAAGCGTGGGAGTAGCTTGCTTATTGTGGCAGTTACTACCCCTAACCAATTACGCTTGATACTTCACTTTTATGCAGCTCCAGCACTGCTCTCTACATCAATGGCAGGGGTGTGGCAGGGGTGGAAGGAAAATTAGAACCAAAAACTTACCAATAAGGGCCCTGACCTGAGCGGTCAGAGTAACAGATAAGGATGAGAAAAACAACTTTGAAAGCTTGCTGGGCAGACTGGATGGGCCATATGATCTTTTTCTGCTGTCACTTCTATGTTTCTATGTTTCTCTCTCTCTCTCTCTTTTTAAATGAGACTTACAGGAAAATTCAGAACATTAGGGTTGTGCATTTTCATTATGGTAAGTTTAATTTCAATTTAGCATGTGCTATTTTAAAATAGCATGCACTAAATTTCAAAACAGCACATGCTGAAATTAAATAGCATGCACTAAAAGTTTGGTGCATGCTATTTTGTTTTCAGTGTGTGCTATATCATTTTTTTTAATTGCCCTGCACATCCCTACAGAATATTAGAAAATGAGTGTTCGATAAACAGAAATTATTCCTCAATAAAGTCATTATCACTACATTACACAATGTTTTCATCTCTGTTACTGATTTAAATATCTCCCCAACAAGTTTCAACTTTAACCAATTCAATGAGTGTTAAGAATTTTACTATTTACACAGCACTGCACAGAGTAAGTTGTGCAGTTCCTTAACAAAAAATGTAAAATTATGAAGTCTGATTCGTCAAAGATTCTAGCTTATTCTGTACTTGTGGGCAAATCTCTTCCTGGGCCTAAATTTGAGGATAAGAAGGTGGCTTACTTAGGGTTACATAATGAATGGAAAACGATGATGACCTCCACAATATGTGGAGGACTTTTATTTAACTAAGCTTCTTCAGTGCATTGAAATCAATCATATGATTCCTCATAAAAGGTGCTGTGTGGCCTATATATTGTCATTATTTGCTAGATTTTCTAGTCGAAATCCTTTGTTAGTTGATGTCAGCCGCCTCCAACAATTTGAGATTGTGCAATGTGGCTTACCAATATGGCAGACACTGCTGAAGGCAAGAAAATTTAGGGTGACATAGTTTAGCATTGTAGCATATAGGTTAGAAGCACAAAGTATTCCAAGAATAGATAAAGGTAAGTTGTTTACTGCTTTAGCTGACCACTGTATCATGCGAGGTATCATGCGAGCAATGTGTGCCTGTAGTGTTTGGCAGATCGTGGGACAGTCCTGCGACCGGCCATACTCACCTCTCAGCCATTGACCTGCTCAATGTTAAGTCTGCATTCTCCTTGCAGCAGGTACGCTGCCATCACTGGCTCCCTCCAGACATGCCATACCGTCCCCTAGATGTGTGCATACACCTCAGCATGCCTCTAATAGGCCCTCCAGCTGGAAACTGTCAGTGTCACTCAGTGATGACATCAGTGCAGGCTGGGATTTAAACCCCGGCTACTCTCCCAAACACTGCCTCAGCAACAAGTCTTCCTGCTTTGCAGTGCATGTTGCTTCATTATTGTGCCTGGTTTGTGCCTTTGACTTTCCTTATTGTGCCCTGGTCCTTGTCTTGTCCATTCGTCTGCTTTGTCCGTTCTTCACCTGTCTCTTCTTGTCTGGTCTGTCCTGCCCTGCCTTGTCCCTTGATGTCCTGTTTATCTTGGCCTGATTCTCCGGTTCTGACCTCTGCTATGGATTCTGACTTTGCGTCTGCTTGCTGCCTGCCCTGACCATTGGCCTGGACCCAGACATCATTTTCTTTCTGCCTTCCTCGACCTGTGGCCTGGACCCAGACACCTCACTGTCTGCCTTGACCCTTGGACTGGACCTGGATATAATCTGCTCGCTGCTTGCCCTGACTACTATCCATACCTGGACTTTCTACGACTGCTCCTTGAGGGATATTCTCCTAAGCTCTGATGGTCCTTGGAACCCAAAGACTCAACCTGTGGGGAATAGGGATGGTACAGATGAAGCTCCCACTCCTGTCTTAGCAAGGGCATTCTGCCAGCTGTCGGCATGGGCCTAGTTGGTTCGCCTACCAGGCAGTGCCAATCACGCAACAGCCTTAGGACTTACAACTGTGGCAGTGCCTTATGTATAGGTATTAAATATATGAATATTAATATTAGAGAGCATGGACTAATTTGTTAATTGCTTATTATCACATGTAATAGATCATAATTAAGGTTGAATTTTAACTGTGTGAACAGGACAAGTTCCATATTTCTTGGTAATAGCTTATCCTCTGTCAGAGTGCATGCATCTAATAAGGAATAAAAGGAAGAAGACTTGCAATCTGTCTCTGGTTCTTGTTTTAAAAGTATTTTTGTACAAATTCTGACAGTGAACTACAGAGCTAAGAGTTTGGGCTTGTCACAGAATTTCATAAGGAGATTTACTCCAATTTTGAAGAGAATTTCTTCATTATTAAGCATTTTCCCCAGAGACACAAATTAAAAAAAAAAACAACTTTCCTAAATAGGTCTCATTATTTTATATACAGCAAAGCCTAACAGTATACAATTAATGGGCCTTTATTATGCCATATCTTAATTAGCTATTATCACTGGGACAGCAAAATCAATAATTCTCTAACTTACTAAAGCATTTGTGTTCATTTAATAAAATTCCCAGAAATTATACAAACCCCATGCATGGAGACCAAAGAGAATTGTTGTTGTATATATATACTAATACACTATAATTGTCAGGTTAACACGCTTCTAATAAAATGTCTTTAAAAGCTTTCATTCTATTGTTTTGGTTTTGGTGCTAAACAAAAGGTCTTGTCCTTTCAAAGGTTTGGGAGCACAGATAGCACTCAAATGTTTATGTTTTGATGAGAATTTTGTTTGATGTAAGCAGGTCATTTTTTAGGCAGGTCCACTGTTTTCTCCTCCACTCAACTGGCAGTCATTTACTGACCAAGATGCTCTTTCACTTGAGCATTAACCCCAGTTTACCCTTATGTTATGGCATGCTCTTGCTGCTTCATAGGGTCTGCATGCTTGGAAATGGAAACTGACTTGTGTTCCCTTTTTCATATTCTTTAGTGATTAAATAATTGTTGTAATAATTTTCTGTGGTATGTTTTACCTTTGCTTTCTTCTAATTGCTTAATAATATACATCAACTGCCATTATAAATATGTGAATCAATTTGTATTAAATTGAGGGATTTTTGTCTTAATGGCATCAATAACAGGTTGGTAAAACTGCCAATGTTTTCTACACAGAGCTGAACTATTTTGTTACGAATGCACCCTGCAGTCCCTGGGGAGGGATGCGGAAGCGTGATCATCTGCTCCTGGGAGAGAGTGAGCCCTTGGCCCACAGGGCGACTCAGGGAGGAGCCCCAAGACACGTCCCAAGGGAGGTGAGTGAGTGCAGGCACGAGCGGAGCAAGTACACAGGAGCTGGGACGAATCGGGGTCAGCCCCCCGCTGAGCCAACACACACCGGTGAAGGCAGATGGAGCCAGAGGGTTGGAAACAAGGAGACAAGGAACTGGAACAGGAGGCTCTGGATCCTAAAACGAGAGAAGAGTCAGAATATGTAGTGAAGATGAGGACTCCTGGTACTTGGACGAGACGAGACTCTGGAGACTTGGACGAGATGATACTCTTGGGACTTGGAAGAGATGAGACTCTTTGGAACTGGGAAGGCACTGTCCCTCAGGGAACCCTACACAGTCCAACGTGGACTAGACATGGACCACCCTGTTCCGCTGCGCGCCCTACACAACCTGAGAGGCTGGTCGCAGACCACATGGAGAGTGGAACAAACACAGGACGGAGAGAAGGATCTGGAGAGCGCTTGAGAGAGGTCCAGCCGGAAGGGGACTCCAGTCACCAAAGACGGACATCGAATGAGACGGATTTACTCCCACGAAGGATGGCTAGAGACTAAGTCCAGTGGATGGCAAAGGCGGCTGCGATTCTTCAGGATTGAGAAGAGGCATGAAGGAGATTGGTACACAAGAGAATGGTACCTCCGAAGACAAGGGCAGCTGGCCATCTGGACACCTGGACATCTGAACAAAGTGGACATCTGGACATCTGGACATCAGGATGAGTGGACATCCGGACATCTGAACAGGCAGACAAGCGGACATCTAGAAGAGAGGACATCTGGACATCAGGATGAGAGGACATCAGGACAAGTGGACATCCAGACATTTGAAAGGGCGGACATCTAGACGAGAGGACATCTGGATGAGGGGACTTCTGGATGACTGGATACAGACGAGGAACCACAGAGCTTCAAGAATGGAAGCTGAGGACTGGAACATACCACGAGGAAGATCCGATGAGGGATAAGACCCGGTACATCGGATGAAGACATCGGAACACGAAGAACATGAAGTCATCTGAGCAGGAGATGGACTCCTTGGAAGCTGAAGAAATTCCAAGGGAGATGTAACTCAGGGAAGGAGTCGTAACTCGATTCAAAGGCCCTGAGGAACTGAAGCAGGGCCTTTATATAGGGCAGGACCAGGAAGAGCCCTGAAGATGTCATCCGGTGGGGCCAAAGGGTACTTCCTGACTCTGGCCCTTTAAATGATGAGAAGAGGAGCGCGCCTGCGCCTAGAGGGACCCCGGGGGCTGGAGGGAGGATCCAAGGCCTGTGGTGGCGTCTAGCCACATGGAGAAGGAGAAAGCAGGCCATCAAAAAGAGGGACAGGTACACGCGCCTAGGAAACAGCGCAGCACGGCGTAGTCGGAGCAATTAAAGACCTCGGCATCCTCTGTGGTGGCTCCTGCCGTGAAGAGGAGCTCCGACAGCGGTGCTCGGGCCGTGAAGGAGGAGGGAATCCCAACGGGGACTTCCCTTGGAGGAGGAGTCGGTGGTGCGGCTTCAGCCGCGCAGGAGAAAAGCAACAGCAGGAAGGCTGCGAAGATAGAGGGAGGGAGGCGTGGCTCGGTGGCAGTCCGGACTGCGAAGAAGGGCAGCCGGAGAAGGAGAGAGGTGAGGGCCTGTCCGCGGGATGGGGTCCGCGGGCAGGATCATAACATATTTGCTAGATAAATGTGTAGCCCCACTCAGAGGTATGGTCTGTATAATAGATTCCTCTTCAGTGAATAGAATTCTTCAAGGAGCTGTCCCTAAAATGAGTATTCTAGTAGTGCACCTATCCCCCTTTACCTGTGAGCCAATGAACACACAAAGGTAAAACAGTGCAGCTTTTATTATTTCAAGAATCAAAGCTGCAATAAAAGAGATACACACCGAGTAAACATAAACATATATGAATACAGATACATAGTCAAAATGGTTTCTAGAAATACTCTGCCCTAGAGCAATAAACTAAAGTTTGGTAAGAAGGCCATGTATACTTTTACATTAGTGAGCGCACTAAAACTCTTGAGGATATACATCTGCACTAATAACTGGGTCCACTAATGTATCTACATAGCATATACATACACAGGTATTGCTATGGGGTAGCAAGTGCTACACTAAAAAAATGGTTGTTATGTTTGAACGATCGGGGGAGGGTCCTATGACCAGCTGCACTCACCCCCAACAACCACTACCATGAAGAGCCCCCTTCTTTGCGGCTGGGATGCCGCCGACCTGTACCAACACCACAGAGAATGCCGAGGTCCTTAATCGCTCCGACTACGCTGTGCTGCGCTGTTTCCTAGGCGCGTGTACCTGTCCCTCTTTTTGATGGCTCTGCGGTGGAAAACAGGCTGTGTCTCATGACAATGAAGGAGCTAGCTGTGTATTAAAGTCCTTGCCCTACTGCCAGCTAGCACTTCAGCAATGGGTCCTCCTGCCTAGCAGTATGCAGGGGCATTACATAAGAACATAAGAACATGCCATACTGGGTCAGACCAAGGGTCCATCAAGCCCAGCATCCTGTTTCCAACAGTGGCCAATCCAGGCCATAAGAACCTGGCAAGTACCCAAAAACTAAGTCTATTTATTGTTACTGTTGCTAGTAAAGCAGTGGCTATTTTCTAAGTCAACTTAATTAATAGCAGGTAATGGACTTCTCCTCCAAGAACTTATCCAATCCTTTTTTAAACACAGCTATACTAACTGCACTAACCACATCCACATATGGTCTATCGGAGCTTCAGGCATGCCCTGGTGAGCCAGTTATGTTGGTTATGTGATGAAAGGCAGCAACATGATGCCTGCATTGGTTGCTTGCAGTGTTATATCCCCACATTCTGGGAATATAGCGTGAAGGGCCTAAAGAAGCTGCCGGCAGAACCATTCTGCTGGCAACCAAAGGAAGAAGAGAGACCCGGGCTGCTGCTGGAGCAAAACAAGAGAGACCTGACTGTGGGACAAAATATTAAAAAAAAAAAAAAGAGATTAGAGAGACCTGACTAAAGCTGCCGCAGGGAGCCAGGCCGGAGGGATCAAAATGAAAGAAGACTCGCTGGGGTTGCCACGGGAGTTCAGGACAGTGTGGCTGAAATGAAAGGAGAGACTTGCTGTGGGCCACCAATGGAGCTCAGGCCAGTGGGGTCAAAATGAAAGAATGAGCATAAAGAAAGTAAGAGAGAGAGAGGGAGAGAGAGAGAGAGAACCTAGCTATAAGGTCTTCATAGTAGTTAGGTATTTATACCTCTATAGGAGGCCCGCCTAGTTACTCGAGGTGAGGTTTAGGTATTAGTGTAGGGGTTAGGGGCCCCTTTGACATTCCGAGTGAGTTGTATGAACAGAACAGTGCTCTCTAGTGAAGATTTTATGGCCTTCAGAGTGAGAAAACTCACACAAAGATGAGATTTGTACAATGTTCTCTTCTACCTAGCTTGATGTTCCATATAGAAGTATAAATACCTATAGTTAGTCTCTCTCTCTCAATACTGAAAAGGCTATTTGTGAAAACATCGCAAAGTGCGATTAAGTCATATCGCACAGCTTAACGCAAATGAAAAAAGTGTAGTTATTTCCTGCGTTAAAACTGTGCGATATGTCTTTGCAATTTGCCAGCCCACTTGACCAGAAATCCCGCCCCAAACTCCTCCCCTTTTCCAAATTAGCATCGCACCATGGGTTATGGTACTTTTTGCGTGCGTTATGGCGTATAAAGCAATTTGATAAATGACCCCCTTAGTGTCCAGTCAGATGAATCCAGAACAAGTGGTTATTTTTGCATTCATGGCTGCTCTAAGCCCTCACTCCACCCTCTCTACCTCTGTGGTGACTCCCTCCGGGGCCTGATGGACGGCTTGCTGCCGAGGCGTCTCCATGCTGCTTCTCTCCGGTGTCCCCGGACCGGCTCGACGCTGTGGATCCGCCATATTTCTGATGACGTAGGGTGTGCGTGCGCTCCGAAGTATGTACCAGCAAGGGCGCGAACCTCAGGGGCACCCCCTGTATTGACGTCATCCACTTCCAACATAAAAGGTCTTCACCTTCGCTTACGATTTAAGTTAGCAAGGACGGGCGGACTAAGACAAGGATTCGGTTTCGCAATCGGATTTGTCCAAGCTACTCTGCCTCCTCGGACTTACCAGAGGTACCCGCTCCTCGGGGGCCTCGCTCTCTTTTCTCTATTTCAGATTGCAGATAGGAACCAGTACTCGCTCCTCGAAGGTCCATGTTCCTGAATACTCTGAAGATTCTCTACTGCCTGGAAGCTATCGCAGATACAGACATTCGTGAGTTACCACCGCTCTCTCAGAGCTTTCCCTGGAACCAGGTACTCGCTCCTCGAAGGCCTAACTCTTTCCAGCTACTGAGCCTCCTTAAGAACCTATATGAGTTTGTCATCTACTACTGGCTATGTATACAGCATACCCTGTCTACTCACTATCTACAGTCGTTCTACAGCTCAGCAACCCTAGGATCGCAGTTCCAGTATCTGAGGGACTTCAGCCCTGCCGAGCATATCAACTCACTACTGCCACCTCTAGTGGTTCTACTAACCTGTCTAATAAAAGAGCATACTCAAGCCTAGCCGGTGGTCCCTCTCAGGATATCCTCCTGGGGGCGCTGTCATCTGCCATCGGCCCAAAGATTCACCTATTTACATTCCTTTCCAGCTGAGTACCCTCTCTAGCACTCTGCTGGTACAAATTGCCAACTCAGCAGTCTATATCATAACAAGATTGCTAGTTCCACCTACAGAGCATATCAGATTGCTAAACTCCTCCTTCCACGGGAGCCAGTCCCTAACAGATTGCAACTCCACATGGTGACTCATAACAGATTGCTAACTCCTCCCACTACAGGAGTATCCAGCAGCAGATTACAACAGATTGCTAACTCCTCTCCTCTGGAGGAGCATAACCTAACAGGTTGCTAACTCCTCCCCACTGGAGGAGCAAAACCTAATAGTTATGCACCCCTACCAGCAGATGGAGATGGAGCAAACTGATGTCACAGTATATGTACCCCTGCAGTAACATCAGTCAGCCAGTATCCTCTGTCTCCAGAAGAAGGTAAACGTGCATCTCCCTTCTGGGGATTCCTTCATTTTGAAAAAAGGAGAATTAAGGATATTACATTCATCCTCCTCTCCTGCGGTGATACCAAAAGATCTCTCCCCCAGTTGAGAGTTCCTGAGATAATTTCCTTTGTCCCTCAGATGAGTGCCTTGGTCCGGTAGCTGTTTTTTCAGCCAGCATAGTGAGTCACAAATACCCTGTGGCTGGTTTGAAGAAAATTCCCTGGGCTGGCATCTGCCTGCAATCTTTCCCTGGCAGTATGTGTTGCTTTTCCTGTGCCTTGTTTTGCTCCTAGTTAGCTTACCTCCTTATCCTGCCTTTTTTCTCTTGTCTTTGCTGTCTTGACTTGTGGCCTTGCCTCCGTTGCCCTGCCTTCTCTATCCTGCCTTACTTGGTCCTCTGTGTCTTGTCTCCCTGTCTGTCTCTGCCTTGAATACAGATACCTCTCTTGCCTGCTGCTTACCACTGACCATTGCTTCAGACACGAACCACTCTCTTGCCTACCACTGACCCTTACTATGGACTTGGTCTATGCTCTTCTCGCTGCCTGCCCCAACCCTTGACTTGTACCTGGCGATTCTCAAATTGCTGCCTAACATGACCTCAGCTTGGTCCCGGACTTTCTCTTTGTCTTTGTGCTGTGGGACCAACACCTAAGTCTTGCTGGCCCTTTGAACCAAAGAGCTAAACTTGCGGGACTGTTACAGGTGAAACCCCAGCTCTGTCCCAGCCAGAGCATGTCTGCCAGCTGTTGACATAGGCCTAGTGGGTTCACCTATTAGGCTGTGCCAATCTGTTATGGTTAATGGTGTTTGGGTGGATCCTTGGACACTGTGGCAGCTGACCACGCCCACATGGGGCAGTCCCGTGAGGGACCACAGTGTCAGGCTAGATTCTGGACACACAAACACAGAACTAAATCTTTATTTAAACAGGTTTGAGTAACCACCAGATGTGGCAGCAGTGAGTAGTGGTTGTAGAGCCCAGCTGGGCGCGTCTCACACAGAATGCTGTAACAGCGGATCCTCTGCAGGGCAGTGCTGTAGTGGAAAGAGACTGAGAGTTATGAGCACAAATATGAGAATAGCATTCAGAGTCCCAATGTTGAAATAGGAGAGCTCTGAGAAAGGGAGAGCAGGCCCTCGAGGAGCGAGTACCTGATCCCTTAGAGCAGAGAGACTCGGTAGCGTTGTACTCACTTAGCAGTAACAGAGATTCCACTAGACTGAGAGGTCTGGCACCAGAACAGAGGGCAGGCCCTCGAGGAGTGAGTACCTGGTTCCAGTGAAGCAGTACTGTGGATAGAGATGGTTACTGTACTCACTGATGGTAGCTGTAGGTTAGTTCTTCCAAGTAGAAGGGTAGTGGTTGCAGGCAGCGACTCAGGGAACATGGGCCCTTGTGGAGCGAGTACTGGTTTCTTGATAGCACCTGAAAGAAGCAAAGAGGTCCCCGAGGAGTGGGTTCCCCGTTAGAGACCCCGAAGGGTAGTAAGAGTTCCAGATAGCGCTGGAGTGACAGAGTAGCTTAGGAACAGAGAGTGAATCCCATCCGTACGAATCCTGTTGCTAACTCAACGAGCTAGCAAATACTGTAGGCAGATATACCTGGAAATTGTGACGTCAGAACAGGGGACGCCCCTGAGGTTCGCGCCAACGTAGAGTTAAAGATGAGGGCGGCGTGCACGCGCGCGCCCTAGAGGTACCTTGAAGGAGAATGGCGGGAGGCAGCACCAAAGCCGGTCCGGGGACGCCGGAGAGGACGGCAAGCAGACGCCGCGGCGGCCATCAGTCCAAGGTGAGCAGGAGGAGCCGCAAGTAGAGAGAGGTAGGCGGGACGAAGCTGACGAAGACTGACGGACGCAACACAATCACACATAGCACAGGAATCCACTACCCTTACAATGGCTTGCCATCACTTTGCCACCTCAGTTTTATGTTTAAATATTTTTATTGACCACAACCACAAGAGAACAATAGAAACAACATTCGCAAGGGTACTGAGGATTCCATAGAAAACGGAATTATACCACAACAGAAAATGTACAGTTATACAAACAAGCAGTATCCATTTTTGTTGTCCCCTTCCCACCTCAGTTTTATACATCGGATTGGGAAGGGATAAACCAAACCCTGCCTGATCAAGCTGAGATGAGCCATGAGCCTTGCGATCCTCCTCCTCTTTGGATCCCCCTTCCTTACCCCCTAACTGGCAGCAGGAGTTGTGTTTAAGCAAACAACATCTCCTGCTGCTGTGGGGCCGGATGGGATACACCCCAGAGTTCTGAAGGAACTAAAAAATGACATTTCAGACCTATTAGTAAAAACTTGTGACCTATCATTAAAATCATCCTTTGTACCTGAAGACTGGAGGATAGCAAATGTAACCCCAATATTTAAAAAGGGCTCCAGGGGCGATCCGGGAAACTACAGACCGGTTAGCCTGACTTCAGTGCCAGGAAAAATAGTGGAAAGTGTTCTAAACATCAAAATCACAGAACATACAGAAAGACATGGTTTAATGGAACAAAGTCAGCATGGATTTACCCAGGGCAAGTCTTGCCTCACAAATCTGCTTCACTTTTTTGAAGGAGTTAATAAACATGTGGATAAAGGTGAACCTGTAGATGTAGTGTACTTGGATTTTCAGAAGGCGCTTGACAAAGTTCCTCATGAGAGGCTTCTAGGAAAAGTAAAAAGTCATGGGATAGGTGGCGATGTCCTTTCATGGATTACAAACTGGCTAAAAGACAGGAAACAGAGAGTAGGATTAAATGGACAATTTTCTCAGTGGAAGGGAGTGGGCAGTGGAGTGCCTCAGGGATCTGTATTGGGACCCTTACTGTTCAATATATTTATAAATGATCTGGAAAGAAATACGACGAGTGAGGTAATCAAATTTGCAGATGATACAAAATTGTTTCAGAGTGGTTAAATCACAAGCAGATTGTGATAAATTGCAGGAAGACCTTGTGAGACTGGAAAATTGGGCATCCAAATGGCAGATGAAATTTAATATGGATAAGTGCAAGGTGATGCATATAGGGAAAAATAACCCATGCTATAATTACACAATGTTAGGTTCCATATTAGGTGCTACCACCCAAGAAAGAGATCTAGGCGTCATAGTGGATAACACATTGAAATCATCGGTTCAGTGTGCTGCGGCAGTCAAAAAAGCAAACAGAATGTTGGGAATTATTAGAAAGGGAACGGTGAATAAAACAGAAAATGTCATAATGCCTCTGTATCGCTTCATGGTGAGACCGCACCTTGAATACTGTGTACAATTCTGGTCACCACATCTCAAAAAAGATATAGTTGCAATGGAGAAGGTACAGAGAAGGGCGACCAAAATGATAAGGGGAATGGAACAGCTCCCCTATGAGGAAAAACTATGTTAGAGGTGTTTAAAATCATGAGAGGTCTAGAACAGGTAGATATAAATTGGTTATTTACTCTTTCGGATAATAGAAAGGCTAGGGGGCACTCCATGAAGTTAGCATGTGGCACATTTAAAACTAATCTGAGAAAGTTCTTTTTCACTGAACACACAATTAAACTCTGGAATTTGTTGCCAGAGGATGTGGTTAGTGCAGTTAGTATAGCTGTGTTTAAAAAAGGATTGGATAAGTTCTTGGAGGAGAAGTCCATTACCTGCTATTAATTAAGTTGACTTAGAAAATAGCTACTGTTATTACTAGCAACAGTAATATGGAATAGACTTAGTTTTTGGGTACTTGCCAGGTTCTTATGGCCTGGATTGGCCACTGTTGGAAACAGGATGCTGGGCTTGATGGACCCTTGGTCTGACCCAGTCTGGCATGTTCTTACGTTCTTAATTGTGCAGCTCTTACTGCGAGACCGGTCCCGCAGCAGCAGGAGATGATGTTGCTTAAATGTGACTTCTGCTGCTGCCTACAGTCCATGCAACAACAATGGGCAACTGCAGGTGACTTTGCACCCTTCCCCATCAAACATAAGAAGAACTGCAACCTGGCAGCCACCAGTGGATCTCATCCCATGGCAGCTGAAGAAGAGAGGTTCACTACCCATCAGCCACCGGAGGGGGATGAAGACAGAATGAGGCCCAGCAGGCCGCCACAAAGCCCAACCCATGGTGGCCAAAGATGAGGACCTGCAACCTCTCAGCCACCAACAGACATCGTCTTGCCAGCGGATGAAGATGGAGTAAGGCTTGGCAGACTGCCGTCGAGTCTATCCCATAATGGCTGAAGCAGAGAAAAGCAGAGGACCCAGTGACTGCCAGAGGACCCCATCTCGCTGGCAGCTAAAGGAGACCCAGAAGAAAGGGAGAGGCCCTGAGCTTATGTTAATGCGTGAGAGTGTAAGTGTATGCGCTTGTGAGAATGTGTGTGCTTGTGGGAGCGCCTGTGTGAGATTCTATGTGTGTGGGAGAACCTGGGTGTGTATAGGAGCATATGTGTTAGGGGAAATTTATTTATTTATTTATAACTTTTTTTATACCGAAGTTCAGGTAACAGAATTACTTATCACTCCGGTTTACATTATAACAAGTAGAAAACAATGACAACATATGTCTTACAATGAACAAGGGAGTGAACAACTTGGATAATATAACATAACTAGGAACAGTAGCAGTATGTACTATTAGAGCGAAACTAGCGCATGGGGAGGGAGGTTTGTTAATGGGGGGGGGGGGAGGGGGAAGGAAGGTTGTTCGAGGAGGGGGGGGGAGGAGGGGGGAATTTCTTATTGATGAGTAAAAACATGAGCATAGGTTCTGGACGTCAACAGTATGAAAACAGTCTATGGGAGCTGTGGAAGACTAAGTAAGTTAAGGGAATGCTTAACTATCTGTGAGTATGGGCTAAAGTGTGTTAGGGGGAGTCTGTGTGTTAGGAAGAGAGAGCCTCAGTGTTTGTGTGTGAACATGTGTGTGCTAGGGAGAGAGACCATCTGCTTGGGGGGGGGGGGGGGGGGAAAGAAAGCCTGTTAGGTGTGAGACTAGGCCCAAACGTTTACTACTGAAAAGCCCATGTTTGGATATGAGGGCTTTTATGCAAAATACCAGAATCTGTGAAAACAAATGTGGCTATTTAGTACATCATCGTCATAAAATGATACTCCTTAAAGCCCTCCTCTTATGATCTGGAACTTTCAGATAACCCTAAATAGTTTCCATCCGGGAGCTTCTATAGCGTGCTGCACATTCAGCCCTCAAAGAGCATGGCATGTAGATTATCGGTTAAGAGTTAAATAAAGAAATAAAAATAAGGAAAACTCTGGGCATTGGATAGGCAAACTCGCAATGTATTTTTTTTTTTTTTGGACTTTCGTTTGCATACACGTGCCTTTGGCGGAAGTGACGTAGAACGAGCAAGACGTAGACGTTGGCGGGAACAGAGGCAGAAGGCGCTCGTGCTCAGTGCTGAGTTGGGGTTTGTGGCTAGGATGGCGGAACGTGGTTCTTCGCGCTGGCAGGGGCGGCGAGAGTGACGATAGTGAAGACAGCTGGGACATTGGGTTCCGGAGAGAAGAGCCTTCTAAGGTACCCGCACAGGGAAGCTTTGGGCATTGGCCCGGGTAACTGGAGATTTCCGTCACGCAGTCAGGTCTCTGTCGGCTGAGGGAAACATTGGGTTGGGGGAGAGTGAATGTGGCGCAAAAAACGTTAAAGACTGGGTAAAGGTACTCAATGTGTTTTTAGACACCGTTCGTCACTTCTCTTCAGAAAAATAGCTTTTAGTTTGGGCACAATTTAAAAGAAGCTGCGGTAGTTCAGAGCGGTATCTGAGGAGATATTGTTCTGGCATGCTGCTTGGGGAGGCTCTGCTGTTACAGCCGCCAGCCGAAAGTCAGAAGGTGCTCCTTCCTGCTGTGCTTCCTACGAGGGAAGGGGGAGGGGTTGTGGAGCGCAGCCGACCTCCCCGCTGTCCGAGTGGCAGGCGATTGGAAAGCCGGGAGTTATAAGGAGAGCTGGAGAGAGAACTAGTTTCTTGGAAGACTAGGATCGGCAAACTCCTTCTTTCCTTCGGCCAGGCGCCCTGAGAAGTAGGAGCCAGGGTTCAGGGAAAAAATATTGCTGGACCCGGACTTTAGTTGGAAATTGGGGTGCCTTTAAAGGTTTTCACATCCCTGTTCTACTTCTCTTTGAACGTTTTTAATTGTGTGCCAATGCACAGTAGAGGCCTATTGTGTCAGAGTTCAATAAACATTTGAAGGAATTGAAGTTTTGATGATCAGCCTCAGAACGAGGAGAGAGACTTATTGGTCTCTGTCTTGCTAAAAATTTAAATATTCAGTTCGATGCATTAAAACATTTTAAGTCATACAATAATGCTAAAAGTGTTGCATTATTATATAGAATTAAATTTTTGGGGGAACAAATAGTGTGTTTTCCCCCAGTATTTTCCATTTTACTTTCTCTGGCCTTTAGGAGTAGACTTGTAACATAGCAACATAGTACTGACTGCAGAAAAAGGACTACATGGAAGCTTCTTTTGGTAATATCTGCCACACCATGCACGTTACCACCATGTTCTCTTAAGGGTAGCAACTGCCATTCTGTGCAGTTACCCTTGAGCCTTATGAAAACGCATAAACATTTATTGCTAGTAACATTTTTACTGGGTGATGAGCCTTCTTGAAAATTCATACAGTGCTGCTTGACGTACTTGCTTATGGGCTTGGCTTGTAGAAACAGGCCTGTACTTTTTCTTCTATGTCTGCTTATCAGTTTCTCCAAAGTCAGGGCTCATGTTGATTGTCATCTGAATACAATTCCTCTCCTTGCCCCGCTGTCAAATCAAAGAGCGATGTTGCAATTGCGACAAAAGCATCAAGGCTTATTGGTTAAGGGTAGAAATCCATGCCTTCTGTTAAGGGTAGTAATTGCCTGCCTCTGTGCCGGTTACCCCGATGCTTATCAGTTCTTCAAACTGTAAAAGTTGGGACCCTTGTTGGTTGTTGTCTGAATCCAAGCCCCCCTTTTTTCCCCCTGTCATTGAAGCAGAGAGCTCTGTTTTTTCTTGTACTAAATCTTAGTAACTGAGATTTGTTTTCTTTTTTCATGGACTGAGTGATTCCTTCCCCACCCACTTGTCTTTTAAATACCTTAATAATCAAATCCAAAGCTCAAAATTTAAGTGTTGTCCTACATTCTATTCTCTCTCTTTCTCTCTGTGACCACAAATAAGTCACTATTTGTAGCTGTTTCTTTAAACTCCAAATGATCCTCCCCATTAAACCATTCTTATAACCTCTGATTTCTTTCTTGTCTCACAGGCTTTACTTCTATCATCTCTAGACTATTGCAGTTCCCTCTACCTAGGATTACCTCAGTCTACATTGCAGGCCTTAAGGGTCATCCAGAACTCTGCAGCCCATTTGTTCTCTGGGACTTACATGCACATGTTTCTCCAACTCTAGCAGAGCTTCACTGGTTGACCATATGCTAGCGCATTAGATTTAAAATCCTGACAGTTTTAAATCTATTAAAGGCCATGCACCTAATGGTTTTCCCAAACCTATCATCTACTATCCCACTTGTTCTTTACAGTCCACATCAGAAGGTCTGCTGGTTGTCCCTGATTTTAAAAAAGATCTGACTAGCCCCCTATTTTGATCATATGTTTAGTGTTGCAGGCTATCAACTGTGGAATAAACTCCCAGATGACCCTAAGACGAAAATGACCTACTGCATATCAGAAAATTTCTGAAATCACATCTGTTTTTTTTCTGCATTTCCAGTCTAATTTACCCTTTTGGTCACTTCTTTTTTTTTTTTTTTTTTTAATTTTTTATTTATTGCATTTCTTATAATTATTACAAAATTACAATTGATACCAAGAAGATACATCATTCAAAGAAATCAAATCTTAGTACTATTTATATTTCAGTATCATATCATTAATAAAGGGTAATAAAGGAAAATTATTAGATAAACATTGACGATAAGTAAACACTACGGAGCATATACAGGAACAAAATTATATTAACCGATATTCTTCCTAGTACTCCTTCATTCATTTATACTTGTAATCCCTTTATTACTGCTCTCCGGGGGTGGGTGTCTAGAAACGCTCTTAGTTGTTCTGGGACATTAAAGATATATGAATTTTGTTGGTATTTTATAAAGCATTTGCAGGGATAGCGTAGAGAAAATTGGGCTCCTCTATCTACCACTTCCTTACGAAGTGCTATGAAATTTTTTCGCCCGATTTGTGTTATTCGCGTAACATCCGGGAATATTCTCACTGGTGCTCCATAGAAATCTAATTTCTGTTGTCGAAAATGAAGTTTCAACACTTCATCTCTCTCTGATTGGGACATAAATTGTACCAGTAAGATAGCTCTACTTTCAATTTTAGATTCGTAAGATTTCTCTAGGAAATCAGTCAGGTTAAAAGTTTCTTCAACCTTTGCATTTTTATCCACTTTAGCCTGTTGTAAATAATAAGCCTTAGATAATTTAGGCAAGGAATTCTTTGGGGTCTGCGTGCTTGCTGAGAAGGAGGAGCCGGGTAGACTATAAAACTCTGTCTACTCGGGTAGACGTCGCCGCACTATTCTTTGGGGTCTGCGTGCTTGCTGAGAGGCCCCGTTTGCTACGTTCCTTACCTGTTCGGATTTGGCGCTGCTGGTGACGTCGGAGGAAGGAGGAGCCGGTAGACTATAAAACTCTGTCTACTCCGGCGCGACGG